>NW_026989762.1:0-119082 GCF_036321535.1 Camelus dromedarius
CTGCGACAGCCCAGGAAGACCGGGTGTTCTAGCCTTGCTGATAGGGAAGTGCAGGAATTCCCCCGAATTGCAGGGTTGGTGGGTCTGAGACAGGAAGGGGGCAGGGCACAGCTATTCAAGGACCGCTACTGCAATTAACGTCAAACTGATGGAAGATTCAACCCCCAGGAGGCATTGGGGCTCAAGGTGGTGGGAGATTTGCCCTCTAGGAGACCTTGAGCTTCATTATACGCCCACTGTAATATATCAGCATGGTGAATAACACGCCCACAGGCACCATGGAGGACCCGAGGCTATCCACAGAAGGTCAAAGTGTGGGAAAAGGCCAACTTCCTGGGAATCCCAGCCCCTGCCCCAACCTAGTTACACTGGTCCTTCTACTTCTTTGCATATGAAGCCACCAAGCCCATAAAAATGGGCAACACTGCCCCTCACGGCCTCTGTCTCTGTTTGGAGACGGCCGGCACTCTGTCTATGGAGTGTGCACCTACTTTTACTCTAACCTGAGCCCCCAACCCCCACACCTCATGGCCTTTCTCTTGCCTTTCGATGTATCTCTCTGAATAAATCTACCTTTACTCAATGGTGGCTCACTCCTGAGTTCTTTCCTGCACGAAGCCAAGGACCCACACTTGGCGGGGCATGTCCCAGGGGCTCCACCGAGACCAGGGACATGGCCCCCCTCACACCCCACGTCTGTTTTTCCTGCATCAGGTCCACAGCTCTTTGGAATCCGTCTCTCTTGGCTGCCAAGCAGGTGTCTCCCAGCTGTGCTGCTCTGGCGGGCCAGGCCCTACCAAGCAGGTCACGTGCTGAGGGGGTACCTTTGGGCTCTGTGACTCATGAAAGGGGGCACTTGGGGGCTGGTGACGCTCCTCCCTGGGGACCTGGGAGGCGGGCTGTTGTGATGGGGAACATGTAAATGAGACACAGGCAAGGAGGCTGAGCCGTTTCCCACAGTCCACCACGCATCCCTCTGTCTCTTCTATCCCAGGGTATTAGCTTTTCCAGGGGAGAGGGCAAAGGAGCGGTAATTCAACCCTTCACCATCAAAGTGCCCACATGCACGTCCCCAGCCCAGCTGGGAAAGACTGCTCAGATGCCTTCAGTCTGACAAACCCAAGACAGACCCTGGTGGCCCTGTAACCAGAGCACCCCTCCGGAATTGCTGTGGGCGGGACGGCCCTCACGTGGTCAGACACCAGCATCCCCGTGGCAGCTCACTCAGGTCTCCTCCAAGCGGCCACTCCCTTGGGGAAACCTGTGTCTCAAGAAATGGCTTCGTGCTGATGGCTGTCGTGGAACCAAAGGGTGTGAGGTGCCGGGGGCAGAGCAGAGGACGCCAGGGATAGCGTGTCCTTAGGGTGTCCCCAGGTCCGTCAGCAGATGGGGGAAGGAGGGGTGGTGGGGGCACGGGGCCCTGAGCGATTTTCATTTCAGCGCTCAAGGAATGTGACCTCACAGGGTTGGGGATTTGGAGAAACACAATAACTGACGCCGGGGGGTTAGAAATAAGAAAGAAAGACGGACATCTTATCTTCTGTGTGCACAATTCTGACTCAGAAGCCTCAGCCTCATTGCGCCCCAGGGGACAATTTTTTGTGGGGAGAGAGCAGCCCTTGTAATCAAAGCCAACGGCATCAGAGCTGCAGCAAAAGCACAGGGCAGAGCACAGAAAGCTGTCTGCAACACGTCCCAGCGGGAGCTCTCCCGGGCTCCCCCCTCCGGCCTGCGGTTTTGCCCTCTTGCACCATCTGTCTCTCCGAGGCCTCTGCACCTCTCCCCAGCAACACTTACAGGCCGTTCGATCTTAGCAGCAGCCACTTTGCTTGGCCACAAATATACCTCGATGCTTTCAGAGTCCCATGAGAAAAGTGGCTGACCTGGGGGTTCCAGGGATGACTCACCCTGGGGTGTGGATAAGCACCGAGGACCAGTGAAATCACAGGGGTTGAGGAGAGCCACGGGGTGGGGGAGAAGAGGGAGGGATGGGAATGGAAGACAATGCCCACTGGTCCAGAAATACAAAACTTCTGAAAGTATGCATTAATAATGAACTTAAAATTTTTTTTTTAACTTTGGTTTTTAAATTTTTTTGAGGGGGTTGTTTTTGAGGGAGAAGTAATTAAGTTTATTTCTTTATTTTAATAGAGGCAGGGGGGATTGACCCAGGACATCATGCATGCTAGGCCTGTGCCCAACCCACCTCGAATTTCTGAAATGCCAGCATATCTCCTGGTCTCCTTAGAAAAGGCTGGAAGGGGTGACTTCCCAAACACCATGAACAGGAACGTCTCGGGATCGTCTGCTGGGGGTGACGCGTCCCGCACCCGCCCACGGAACCTGACGCCGGGCTTGGAGACTGCTGCGAATTTAGCCCGGTGCTCACAGAATTGCCATCAGACAGAGTCCGCAGAGCGTGTCCTCCGTGACCTTGCCTTTGGCAGTTGTTCTGGGCAGAGTCTTGTCCACCCCTCCTCCAAGTTCATACGTCCAAGTCGTAACCTCCTGGACCTCAGCATGTGACTGTATTTGGAGGCAGGATCCTTAAAGAGGCAACTAAGGGGAAGTGGACCCTGAATCCCACGGGACTGGTGTCCTTGTAAGCACAGGAGCTCAGGATAGAAGGAGACCCTGTGAGGACGCGGGGAGGAGTCGGCATCTGCAGCCAAGGAGAGAGGCCGCGGGAGACACCGGCCCTGCCATGCCAGCACCTCTCGGACTGCAGCCTCCCAGGCACTAAGGCACACAGCCCTCTGTGGCGTTTCTTACAGCAGCCCAGCAAACTCACACAGCAACATAAGGTTGTTAAGAGCCCTTGGCGAGAGGTCTGCTTTTGAAAGCGAGTGCCCCTAAAACCCAGTCCCTCTGCCGAGTCTATGATTAAGCCCTCTGCCCAAACCTCACACCCTTTCTTTCCCTGAACCCGTTCCCCAAAAGACTGAGGGGTATCAAAGAAAAGGGCGTGGAAACTACATACAGGGCCCTGGGACCCTGCCCTTTGATGTGAGAGGCTTCTGCTTCAGTTTTCCAGGCCCCCCCTGAGTCTCAAAAGGCTGCTCAGCAGTGAATGACTAGGAAGCGAGAAGATGCAGAAACAAGGACTATTTGTTGGGAAGGAAACTGGTAACAATCCAGACTATAAACTGGCCACACAGCCGAGTCACCAAACTCCCAGTTCCCTGAAGATACAGATAAAGGTCTGGCCCACAGCCCCAAGGTGTTTTTGCAGGAAACAGACCCCCGACCAGAGGAAAACTGCTGGCAACAGGCACGTGCAGCCCGGACCACCTGAGGCCAGAAGGCTGGCTGGTGATACTTGAGACTGGACCTCGGTGCCAACCTGAGAACTGCGCCCGAGATGATCACGCCCCCTCGGGCCCTCCTAACCCCTTCCCTGAACCCCGTCGGGAAGTCGGGGTGCCCCTCCCCGCTGGGCGTCTGCGGCACACGCTGCCTTTTCCTGCACCACAACCCGGGTCAGGAGACAGGCTTCCCTGCGCGCAGGCATGGTGATGCTTGGATGGGGCTGGGGGTGATGAGAGGTCACGGGGAATCAAGGGGATTCCTCGCCTCATGGCTGTTTATACAGGTTGGAAGAGGAGGGAGGGGACCTATTCCTGGAGCTTGGCCCCACCTGCTCTCTCTCTCTTTCACCAAATAGGATATTCTTGGTACGTCTTTTGTACCCTCAGCTCCTCGTGAGGGGCCCAGTCTAGGTCCTGACCAGGCGTCTTGAAGGTTCCAGGAAGTGGCCTCGATGTCGGTCCAGGGGCCTCTGTGTCTGACGCTCACAGGCTCAGCAAGCTCTTCAGGGCTGGGGAGGGCCTCGGGTCAATCACGTCTGCACGAGTCCTGGGGTCATCGTGGCCACAGCCTCACTCGCCCAGTTGCCCGCCCAGGACTGGATGAGAGGACACAGCTCGTGGTGAGGCCGCCCCCAGGAACCTCCTGCAGGCTCCCCGCCTCCCCTGTGGGGCCTGCCACGCCCTGCCCCCCACCCCGGGCCATGAACGTGGATGGATGGGAGTTCAGGTCTCAGCTCCTTCCTCGGGGACTCAGACCAGAGGACACCCGTGTCAGCAAGAATGCAATCTTGCTGGTTCAGGATCCCCTCTGCGTGGCCAAGATCTGGAACGTTCTGGAAAAAAGATGCCCACGCTGAGGGCTCTGGAAGGGCCAACACGAGAGGGGCCGAGTGGGGCAGGTAACTTGCAGGAGACGGTGGGGCAGGCAGGACTTTCAAGCAGGGACCTCGGATCCAAAGGGCTCAGGGTTTCTGGGCAGGCACGTTATCCAGGCAAATGCTGTGGAGGTGCTGGTGCAGGAACAGCCGAGTTTGGCATCCTCCCGGAACCCCCCTGAGAAACGCTGCCTCAGCCAGGCCACCTCCATCGTGGTCTCTTCGCCGGCGGGTTTCAAAGCTACGCTTTGCCTATTCCCAGGGGATGTAAATCTGTGACTTTAGAAGAGCACAAAGTATAAAAGACAGAGCAAATTTAAGGTGAAAAAACATAGAAAACACAAAGGCACCTCCTGCCACCGCTCGCACCCTGCCGAGGGTCCGAGTGGAGACCCAGCTGCACGGGAAAGAGGCGGACGGCTGGCCTGTGAGAATAAAGGGAAGAAATAAATGCTAAGAGAGGAACGAAAGCATTGTTGAAGTGAGAAGGCTTTAAAAATTGAGTCCCTGAAAAGAAGACTAAAACACACGATAAAAAGGAAGAAGTGTTTGAACAACAAATTAAAATAAGAATCAGCTATGCAAACAGGTCCACAGAAGAAGGAAATAGCGAAACAGAAAATGGGCCCAGGAAGACATCATGAAGGGGAACATCGACCAGGAGGCTGCGGAGAAGGGAAGACCCCCATGGGGGCTTGAAAAGGAGCTAAATGGGCAGAAAACAAGTATGAACGGAGGCGGGTGAACACGGACAGACCACGGGTCTGCGACTCTCTTCTTTCACAGTCAAAGAAAAACGGGGCAAAGAGGAAACCCAGCAGACTTGAAGGTTGGGACGGTGGGTGGTGGGAAGGCAGAAGGAGAGCCCTGAAAACCAGCATGAGCAGAGGCGTGGGATCTCCGGGACAAGGCAGGGTCACGAGGGCGTCAGCGTTTTGCAAACAGAGTAAATATATCCTCCAAGATCAGGAAACAAAAACAAACAAATTGGAAGGAAAAAAAAAAACCCCAGAGTTGAAAGCCAGCAAGTGTGGGTGGTGGGGCTGTCCTGGGCTTGTCCCTGAGCGGGGACGGCAGGGCGTGGGGCTCGGAGCAGGGCTGGACCTGCTGAACGAGGCTTGCCCGGGGCTCTCCTGGCCCCTGACACTCGGTGAGTGCCGGTGCTTGTCGGGGAGGGACATCTAGAGCAGAGGAACACTTTCCACCCTGTTGCTCTGTCCTCCGAGTCTGGGAGCAGTGACGGTGACGTCTCCGCATCAGCCTGCCCAGGCCGGCGGGCTCAGTTACTGGCTCAGGCTCCCGTCTAGGTGTTGCTGGAAAGGGCTTTCTCCACGTGATAGACATCGCCAATCAACTGAAGTTGACATAAAACAAATGACCCTTCGTAATGCGGGGGGCGGGGAGTGCTTCATCCATTCAGTTTGACAGGCAACAAGGAGAGGTGCACCCAGTGAAACTGAGGCAGCAGAGGGCGCCCCCAGAACAGGCTGAAGAGGACACGGGAGGAAACCCACAAGCTTTCCTGGGCAGCCACCGTCCCCCTCTGCCGCCCTCACTGTGGCTGCCCCGCCCCCGCTCCTTTCACCGCCCACTGAATGCAGCCGCACCCGCCTCCAGGGAGACAGCCAACAAGGAGATGTGCACCCAGTGAACCTCCAGTAGCAGATGGCGCCCTCAGGGAAGGCTGAGGGGAACAGGGCAAGAAATCCAAAGGCTTTCCTCGGCAGCCACCGCACCCCGCTTCCCCCCTCTATAGAGCCGCCCAGCCCCTGCCCCTTCCACTGCCTCCAGGGCGCACCGACTCCGCCTCTCAGGAGGAAGCCAACAATGAGATGTGCACCCAGGGATTCTGGTGTACCACAGGGTGTCCCCAGAGTAGGCTGAGGGAGACACGGGAGGAAATCCACTTGCTTGCCTGCGCAGACACCCCGCCCCCCACGGTACCGCCCTCTCTACAGCCGCCCCACCCACTCACTCGTCCCCGCCCCTTGGGGATACCTCGCTAGCATCCCGGTAGCCGGCCTACACCGGGAAGTGCACCCAGTGAACCTGGGGTAGCATAGGGCGCCCGCAGAGCAGGCTGAGGGTGACACTGGAGGAAATCCAAAGCTTAACTGCGCCGCCCCCGCCCCGCTACTGCACTCTCTGTAGCCGCCCAGCCCCCGTGCCATACACGGACCCTTGAGCACACCGAGCCCTCTTCCAGGGAGCCAGCCAACAAGGAGATATTCACCAAATGAACCTGGGGTAGCAGTGGGAGCCCCAAAGTAGGCTGAGTTGGACAAGGGAAGAAATCATCAGGGTTGCCTGGCCAGCCCCCATCCTTCGGTGCTGCCCTGTCTGCAAGCGCCACGCCCCCTCCCCAGACCCCGCCCCCTGGCAATACCGCGCCGGAATCCTGGGAGCCTGCTACACGGGGAAGTGTAGCATGTGAACCTGCAGAAGCAGGGGGCACCCGCAGATCAGGCTGAGGGGGACAAGTCTGGAAATACCCAGGCTTCCGTGCACAGCCCCCATCCATCCCTGCTGCCCTGTCTTCTACCGCCCCGACCCCTTCCCTGACCCCGCCATTGGACATACTGCACCAGCATCCCGGGAACCAGCCAACACGGGGAAGTTCGCCCAGTGAATCTGGGGTAGCAGAGGGCACCTCCAGAGCAGGCTGAGGGAGAAACGGCAGGAATCCGAATCTTACTTGCGCTGAACCCGCCCTTCGAGGCCTCACTCTCTGCAGCCCCCCACCGCAGCCGCATAGACGGACACCTGAGCCCACCGCGCCTGCCTCCAGGGAGCCAGCCAACAACGAGATGTGCACTCAGTGCACCTCAGGCAGCAGAGGGCGCCCTCAGAGCAGGCTGAAGGGGACACGGGAGGAAACCCAAAGACTTTCCTGGGCAGCCTTCGCCCCCAGCTGGCGCCCTCTCAGTAACAGCCCTGTCCAAAGCATTTCACCGCCCCCTGAGCGCAGCCGACCCTCCTGCCGGGAGCCAGCCAACAAGGAAATGTTCACAAAACGAACCTGTGGTAGCACTGGGCGCCCTAGAGCAGGCTGAGTAGGACAAGTGAAGAAACCATCAGGGTTGCCTGGGAAGCCCCTATCCTCCTGTGCTACCCTGTCTGCATCCGCCCTGCCCCCTCCCAAGAACCCGCCCCCTGGGCAAACCGTGCCAGCATGCTGGTAGCCAGCCAATACCGGGAAGTGTACACAGTGAACCTGGGGTAGCAGTGGGAGCCCCTACAGTATGCTGAGGGGGACAGTGGAAGAAATATACAGGCTTCCGTTGGCATCCCCCATCCTTCGCTGATGCCATGTCTGCAAGCGCCACGCCCCCTCACCGGACCCCGCCCCCTGGCAATACCGCGCCGGAATCCTGGGAGCCAGATACACGGGGAAGTGTAGCACGTGAACCTGCGGTAGCATGGGGCACCCGTATAGCAGTCTGAGGGGGACACGTTTGGAAATACCCGGGTTTCCGTGGGCAGCCCCCATCCATCCCTGCTGCCATGTCTACTGCCGCCTTGCCCTCTTCCCCGACCCCGCCCATTGGCCATACTGCGCCAGCATCCCAGGAGCCAGCCAACACGGGGAACTTCACCCAGTGAATCTGGGGTAGCAGAGGGCGCCTCCAGAGCAGGCTGAGGGAGACACGGCAGGAATCCGAATCTCACCTGCGCTGACCCCGCCCCTCGCTGCCGCACTCTCTGCAGCCGCCCCTCCCCAGCCCCATAGAGGGACACCTGAGTGCACCGCGCCTGCCTCCAGGGAGCCAGCTCACAAGGAGTTGTGCACCCAGTGAAGCTCAGGCAGCCGAGGGCGCCCTCAGAGCAGGCTGAAGGGGACACGGGAGAAAACCCAAAGGCTTTCCTGGGCAGCCTTCGCCCCCAGCTGTCGCCCTCTCTGTAACAGCCCCGTCCAAAGAATTTCACCGCCCCCTCAGCGCAGCCGACCCTCCTGCCGGAATCCAGCCAACAAGAGATATTCACAAACTGAAGTTGGGATAGCACTGGGTGCCCCATTGCAGACTGAGTTGCACAAGGGAAGAAACCATCAGGGTTGCCTGGGAAGCCCCCATCCTTCGGAGCTGCCCTGTCTGCTTCCGCCCTGCCCCATCCCGCGAACCCGTCCCCTTGGGCGAACCGCGCTTGTATCCTGGAAGCCAGCCAATACGGGGAATTGTACCCAGTGTACCTGGGGTAGCACTGGGCACCCCCACAGCAGGCTTAGGAGGATAGTGAAAGAAATATACAGGCTTCAGTATGCATCCCCCATCCTTCGCTAATGCCCTGTCTGCAACTTCCACGCCCTCTCCCCGGACCCCGCCCCCTGGCAATACCGCGCCGGAATCCCGGGTTCCGGCTACACGGGGAAGTGTACCACGTGAATCTGCGGTAGCAGAGGGCACCCGCAGAGCAGGCTGAGGGGGACAAGTTTGGAAATACGCAGGCTTCCGTGGGCAGCCCCCATTCATCCCTGCTGCCCTGTCTTCTGCCGCCCCGCCCCCTTCCCCGACCCGGCCCATTGGCCATACTGCTCCAGCATCCCGGGATCCAGCCAACACGGGGAAGTTCACCCAGTGAATCTGGCGTAGCAGAGGGCGCCTCCAGAGCAGGCTGACGGAGACACAGGGGGAATCCGAATCTTACTTGCGCTGAACCTGCCCATCGCTGCCGCCCTCTCTGCAGCCGCCCCTCCCCCACCCCATAGACGGACACAAGAGCGCACCCCGCCTGCCTCCAGGGAGCCAGCCAAATAGGAGATGTGCACCCAGTGAACCTTAGGTAGCAGAGAGTGCCCTCAGAGCAGGCTGAAGGGGACACGGGAGGAAACCCAAAGGCTTTCCTGGTTAGTCTTCGCCCCCAGCTGGGGCCGTCTCTGTAACAGCCCCGTCCAAAGCATGTCACCGCCCTCTGAGCGCAGCCGACCCTCCTGCCCGGAGCCAGCTAACAAGGAGATATTCACCAAATGAACCTGGGGTAGCACTGGACGTCCCAGAGCAGGCTGAGTTGGTCAAGGGAAGAAACCATCAGGGTTGCCTAGGAAGCCCGCATCCTTCGGTGCTGCCCTGTCTGCATCCGCCCTGCCCCCTCCCGCGTACCCGCCCCCTGGGCGAATCACGCTAGCATCCTGGTTACAGGTCATTATGGGGAATTGTACCCAGTGAATCGGGGGTAGCAGAGGGCGCCCGCAAAGCAGGCTGAGGGGGACAGTGGAAGAAATATACAGGCTTCCGATTGCATCCCCCATCCTTCGCTGATGCCCTGTCTGCAACCGCCCCGCGCCCTCCCCGGACCCCGCCCCCTGGCAATAAGGCGCCGTAATCCCAGGAGCCGGCTACACGGGGAAGTGTAGCACGTGAACCTGCGGTAGCAGAGGGCACCCGGAGAGCAGGCTGAGGGGGACAAATTTGTAAATACGCAGGATTCCGTGGGCAGCCCCCATCCATCCCTGCTGCCATGTCTACTGCCGCCTTGCCCCCTTCCCCGACCCCGCCCATTGGCCATACTGCACCAGCATCCCGGGAGCCAGCCAACACGGGGAACTTCACCCAGTGAATCTGGTGTAGCAGAGGGCGCCTCCAGAGCAGGCTGAGGGAGACACGGCAGGAATCCGAATCTTACCTGCGCTGACCCCGCCCCTCGCTGCCGCACTCTCTGCAGCCTCCCCGCCCTCGCTAGCGCCACCGCCCTTCAGGGCACAGCGCCCGCCTAGAGGGAGCCAGCCAGCACTTGGATGTGCAGCCAGTGAACCTGGGGTATCAGACGCAGACCCCAGGTCAGGCCAAGGGTGACATGGGAGCAAAGATTCAGGTTTAGTGGTTAGCCCCGCCTTTCCACTGCAGCCCCTGATGGAACCTCGGCAGCCTCCCATGACTTGGCTGACAAGGAGACTTCAATCCCGCAAACCCGGGGTTGCAGAGGCCGTCCCAAGGGCAGGAGAGGGGGAGATCGGAGGAAAATTGCCAACTCGCCAGTGCAGCCCCCTTAGCTGCAGTGCCTCCGCACCCTCCACCGCTATCCTCTTTGACTGAGAGCACCACGCCCGCTCCCAAGAGCAGGCTGATTAAAGGGTTTGAGTCTGGCGAACGTGGGTGAGCGGAGGTCGCCCCCAGGCCAGTCCGTTGAGGACATGGGAGAAAAACCTCTGGCTCTCAAGGGGCACCCCAGTCCCCTCACGCTGTCCCTGACACCGTCCCCTGGCGGCACTCCGCCTCTATTGTGTCTGTCTGTCTGTCTGTCTGCCTGCTTGCCTGACAGTCTATCTATCTATTATAGGAGGGGAGAGGATAGTCTTTGTCTGCGTGTTTCTGTGTGTCTATCTAATGGACGAGGAGGAGTCTAGAATGTCGGTCTATCTCTCTGCCTACCTATATCTCTGTCAATCTATCTATGCAAAGAAGGAGGCAGAGGAGGCAAGTGTGTTTCTCTATCTGCATAACTGAGGAGGAGAAGGAGGGTAGTGTGTGTGTGTGTGTATGTATGTGTGTGTGTGTGTGTGTGTGTGTGTGTCTGTCCATGACTATACTTTCTATCTAATGGAGGAGGAGGTGGAGGAAGCTAGCGTGACTTTCTGTCTGTCTGTCTGCAGATGCATCTAATGAAGTAGGAGGACGCTAGTGAGTTCGTCTGTCTGTCTATTGGAGGAGTTGAGTGTGTCTGTCTCTCAGTCTGTCTAATTGTTTCTTTATCTACTAGAGGAGGAGGCTAGTGTGCCTATCTATTTAAGCTATTGTAGTAGGAGGTGGAGGGTAGTCTGTCTGTCGCTATTATCTATCTACCTATCTACCTACCTATCAAGTGGAGGCATACGAGCAGGGTAGTGTGTCTTTTCATCTATCTGTGTGTTGGAGGAGGAAGTTAGCGTGTCTATCTACTTACCTACCTTATTGAGGAGGAACAGGAGGCTGGTGTGTGTGTGTATCTGTCTGACAATCTATCTAATGGAGGAGGAGATCAGTGTGTCGATCTACCCACCTAATTGAGGAGTAGAAAGAGGCTTCTCTGTGTGAGTGTGTGTGTGTGTGTTTGTGTGTGTGAGTCTGTCTTTCTATCTATGTATGGGTGTACCTACATAATATAGGAGGGCGAGGAGTTTAGTATAACTATTTGTTAATAAACGAATGAAGAGACTAGTGTGTCTGCCTCTCTATTTATATGTGTGTCTCTCTGTGTATTGGAGGAAGCCTCCCAGGACTCGACTGACCTGAAGGGATGTCAAATGCCACCCTGAAGCAGTAGAAGGACCCCAGAGAGCAGGCTGAGGGGGACTCGGGAGGAAATCCTCAGGTTTTCCTGGGAGGCCCAGTCCTTCGCTGCTGCCCGGTCTGCAGCTGTCCTGCCCCCTGGGCATAGCACGCCATCATCCCTGGAGCAGGCAACCACAGGGAAGGGCACCCAGTGAACCTGGGGTAGCAGATGGCGCCCGCAGAGAAGGCTGAGGGGAACAGGGGAAGAAATTCAAAGTCTTTCCTGGGCAGCCACCGCACCCCGCTGCCACCCTCCGTGTAGCCGTCCAGCCCCTGCCCCTTCCACTGCCTCGAGGGCGCACCGAGCCCACCTCTAGGGAGGAAGACAACAAGCAGATGTGCACCCAGTGAATCTGGTGTAGCAGAGGGCGTCCCCAGAGAAGGCTGAGGGGGACATGGGAGGAAATCCACAGGCTTGCCTGCGCAGACCTCCCCCCCCCACCGCCCTCTCTGCAACCGCCCCACCCACTCCCCCGCTCCCTGGGCATAACTCGCTAGCATCCTGGGAGACTGCCAACATCGGGAAGTGCACCCAGTGAACCTGGGGTAGCAGAGGGCGCCGCCAGACCAGGCTGAGGGTGACAGTGGAGGAAATCCAAAGCTTACCTGTGCAGCCTCCGTCCCCCGCTGCCGCACTCTCTATAGCCGCCCCGCCCCCGCGCCATAGAAGGACCCTGAGCGCACCGCGCCTTCCTCTGGGGAGCCAGCCATCAAGGAGATGTGCACCCACTGAACCTCAGGCTGCATATGGCGCCCACAGAGCAGGCTGAAGGGGAAACGGGAGGAAACCCACAGGCTTTCCTGGGCAGCCTTGGCCCCCAGCTGGCGCCCTCTCTCTAACAGCCCCGTCCCAAGCATTTCACCGCCCACTGAGCGCAACCGCACCCGCTTACAGGGAGCCAGCCAACAAGGAGATGTTCACCAAGTGAACCTGGGGTAGCAGTGGGCGCCCCAGAGCAGGCTGACGTGCACAAGGCTAGAAACCCACAGGCATGCCTGGGCTGCCCCTATCCATCGCTGCTGCCCTGTCTGCAGACGCCCCGCCCCCTCCCCCGAGCCCGCCCCCTGGCCTTACCGCGCCAGTATCCTAGGAGCCAGCCAACACGGGGAATTGCACCCAGTGAAGCTGGGGTAGCAGAGGGCGCCCCCGGAACAGGCTGAGGGGGACAGTGGAAGAAATGCACAGGCTTCCGTGGGCAGCCCCCATCCTTTGCTGCTGCCCTGTCTGCAGACGCCCCGCCCCCTCCCCGACCCCGCCCCCTGTGAATACCACGCCGGCATCTCAGGAGCCGGCCAACACGGTGAAGGGCACCCCGTGAACCTGGGGTAGAAGAGGGCGCCCATGGAGCAGACTGAGGGGAACACAGGAGGAATCCAAAGCTTACCTGCGCAGCCCCCCCCTCGCTGCCTCATTCTCTGCAGACACCCCGCCTCCGCCCCACAGAAGGACCCCTGAGCGCACCGTGCCCGCCTCCAGGGAGCCAGAAAATAAGGTGATGTGCACCCACTGAACTTCAGGCAGCAGAGGGCGCTCTCAGTGCAGGTTGAAGGGGACACGGGAGGAAACCCACAGGATTCCCTGGGCAGTCCCGCCCCCCGATGCCGCACTCTCTGCAGCCTCCCCGCCTTCGCTAACGCCACCGCCCTTGAGGGCACAGCGCCCGCCTAGAGGGAGCCAGCCAGCACTTGGATGTGCAGAAGGTGGACCTGGGGTATCAAACGCAGAACCCAGGTCAGGCCAAGGGGGACATGGGAGCAAAGATTCAGGTTTAGTGGGGAGCCCCGCCTTTCCACTGCAGCCCCTGACAGAAACTCTGAACCACGAAACCATCACGACACTCTTACTCTCTATGCTTATTCCTGAAAAAGTGAGCTCTCTACTGGAGTAAAGATGGTTCCCGTCAGAGATGTATGGCTCCCTGTCCCAAGGTCCAGAAGAAGAGAAAAGGAAAGATTCCTGGTTCCGACGGTTCCATTTTGTCACCTTAGAGATCTAGTTCTCCGTGTGGCTGTGGTGGAATCTGCAATATCTTGCCTCAGAGTTCCCTTTTTTTGGCTTACTAGGGGAGCCGCATTAGCTGAGGTCGCCGCACTCTGGCTCTTGTCAGGATCCCGGTGCTGAGGCAGCCCCTTCCCCCCACCCCCACTCCTTGTTATTTTGATCGTGCAAACTGGGTGCCAGCTGCGTGAACCGTGCACCTGGCGGCCAGGATTGCCCCGCCCCCACGCGATGTGTCCCCAGTCCCTCGGCGTCCCTCACTGCTACCAGCTAGCTCCAGGAAGGGTGCGAGCTGGCTTCCACTGCCGTCCTTCCTCCTTCCTGTCCAGGCGGGCCCTCCTTTGACGCTAGTGGGCCCGAAACCTTCTCTCCTGCGCTGCATACAATGAAGAAATTCCTCAGCGTTTCCAGCCGCTAGAGGGCGCTCTTCTCCTCTCTTTGGTCCCCTTCAGCGCTTACAGTGGAAATGTAGGAGGTGGGAAGGGCTTGGGGGTTCTCCGTATCTAGGGGCTCCGGATCCAGCAGATTCAACTAACTGTGGGTTGAAAATAATCGGGAAAAAAACAAAAAGTTTCAGAAAGCGACACTTGAATTTGCCACACACCGGCAACTGCTTACATAGCATTCACGTTGCCTTCCATACCACGCGTCATCTAGAGATGACTTAAAATACACAGGAGGACACAGCGAAAGAGAATGTGACAATCAACGTATGCGTATGTTCATTTAGAACTGAAAAATTGTGCCCTACATTGGAATTCGACACAACATTGTGAAATGACTATCACTTGGAGAAAAAAAAAATGTTTGTATGTAAAAAGTAAAGTACACGGGAGGATGCTTGTAATTCCACATAAGTCCTATGTCATTGTATACAAGAGGCGTCAGCATCATGGATGTTGGAATCCGTGGGAGTCCTGGAACCAGTGCCCCATGGTTACCAAGGGATGGCTGGAAGCCCAGGCTCCTTATCCTAGCCTGTCATGTCCCCACGTGGTCTGAATCCTGCCTGTACCACACTCCCCTGGTCACTCTCCTCCAGCCCTGCCTCCAGACTGCCCTCTTCGTCTGGAACAGCCCAAGCTCACTGCACTTCATGTCTGAACTCTAGAAATACCAGTTACTTTCTGAGCACGGCTCTGTTTCAAAAACACGGGCTGCATTGCCACTAGAGAAGGCAGGATGGAGGTTCCTTAAAAAACTAAAAATAGACTTACCTTATGATCCAGCCTTCCCATGCCTGGGGATACGTCAGGAGAAAACTCTAATTCAAAAATTCACATGCACCTCAATGCTCACAGCAGCCCTATTTGTAATAGCCAGGACATGGGACCAACACATACGTCCATCGCCTGGTGACTTGAGAAAGAAGCAGTGGTTATTTATAAAGCGGAATACTATACAGCCATGAAATCGATAAAACGATGCCATTTGCAGCAACACGGATGGACACAGAGCTAGTCATTCTGAGTGAAGTAAGCCAGAAGAGAGAAAAATGCTATATGATACCACTTCCATGCAGAATCTAAAAAAAAAAAAAAAAGGCACAAATGAACTTAACGACAAAAGAGGAAGAGACCCACAGACATAGAGAAAAAAACTTATGGTTACCCGGGAGGGAAGGGGGTGGGAAGGGGTAAATCTGGGAATTGGAAAAATACCCGTCTTGGGGAGGGATGGAAATGGTAGCTATCATGAGTGTGGTGATGGTTTTCTGGGTGTAGACATCTATGGAAATTCACCAAATACTACATGAGAGAAGTGTCTAATTTACGGAACAGAAATCGTACCACAATAAAAGTGTTTAAAAAAAAAAAAAGAGATGGGCTGCGTTGTGTCCTCTGTTTGCATGTGTCTTCAGGGAGGCCTCAAGGGGGCGGTGCTGGCCTTCCTGCCAACAGGATGACATGAAGCCCGAACAACCCATCGATGGGAAGAAGAAAAGAGCCACGGTCACATGTGGACCCCAAACTTAGGGTGCACGGGTGATATTTGTCGACAATCCAGCGAGGTTCCGGAAAGAGCTAGAGGCCGGGGCAGCAAACCGGGAGTGGCACTAAGGAGCATCGTGGCGCAGAGGCTGGACTGGGGGCCCGCAGGCTCCTCCCAGGAGGAGCTTCAGGGTTTGGGAGGTGGCTAACGTGCCTGCTTCGTGTCACCAGCAAGTGAAGCCACCTGTGGAAAATCAGCTGGAATCCTGAGCCAGGTCAGTCCTGGGTGATGCGGTAAAGGCTCCTAGCAGAGGGAGCGCCAGACGGTCAGTGAACCAAGCAACAGGCTGCTGAGATTCCGGCCTGTGTTTATCGTGCTTTCCGTGTCTCACTGCATTTCAGTGTCACCCGGAGGAATTGGGGCGGTGTTTGGAGGCTGATGGCCTCTCGGTTCCTCATCAGCCTCCAAGCCCCCAAGCCCTCTCTGGGCAGATCTCGGGCGAGCGCCTTCCCTTGTTCAAACAAAAGCCTTCCCACCCTCGCCTGTGGTGAGCTTTTGTTTGTTTAATTGATGGGAATGAGGATACCTTACAGCCCCCTCAGGCCCTTCCTTAGGGCTTCTGCCCTTACACCCCGGCAAGGGCCCCCCACCCCCACCCCACAGCTGCCCTGGGTCCTGCACTACACAGGGTCCCTCTGGCCCTGACGCTCCCTCTGGACAAGCCCTACACGGGGTGGAGTCCGCCAGGCCAAGGGGACACGCCAATTGGCTCACTCCGGGCTCTGGAATCCCAGGACCCCGAATGCCAAGCCCCAGCAGCCCCTGACCCACTTCTGGTGTCCGCACCGGCTCTCCCCGGAGTTCAGCTTCCCAGGACTCACAGAGAGGCCAACGGGCAGCTGTAGGCATGGAGGGTATGGACAGAGCCTGGATGTGAGGTCCGAGTGTCCCCCTGTGCACATCCAAGGCCCCTTGGGGCAAGGGATGGACCCAGCATTGGGAAGAAAAGGGTCAGGCTAGTGGTCCGAGACTGGGAATCAGCTCTCCCCACACTGTCACTTTCTTGGCGGGACTCCCCTGAGTCTGGGAATTGTAAAGTTGAGCCTGGCCTTCCCCCTTCTAATAAATGTGTATTTGTAAAGGCAGGAGTTTAGAACCTACTGCACTTAAAATGTTTACATATATTAAGGATGGGAACTCCCAGGGATGCTCTGGCCCTGCACTTCCAAAGGTCCAGAGCAGTTATGTTTGCTCTGTTGAGACTGCAAGAGGAAAAGACCACCTCCAGAGAGGAGGGGCTCCTGATTCACGCCCCGAAGGGAGGAGCTTCTGAGCGGATGAAACAATGGACACTGAGACCCTCGAGTGCATGTTGGTTTCGAATGACGCCAAAGGTGTGTGTGACGTGTGTGTGTGTGTGTGCGCGCACGCCTGCACCTGGGAACGTGTGTGGTACGTGAGAGTGACTTCACGTGTGTGTGCGCGCCTGAGGACGTGTATGGTTGTGTGTATGTTATGGGTGTGTGTGGGGTGCATGAGTCCAAGTGTGTGTGAGCGTGGGGATGTATGTGGAGCAGAGTCAGTGTGTCCGCACGTGCGTTTGTGTGTACGTGCATGCGTTCGTTTTAAGAATAGTAGAAGTTGTCCTTTAGAAGGCTAAAGTAGTAAAAGTTGTATTGTGTCCCTCACTGTACAATTCAAAATGAAAATAATCTTCAACCACCAAGAGGTACCCGGCGCTCGCGATTGGCTGAGCCGGACCAGCGCCCCTGGGCGGGGCCGGCCCCCTCGCAGCGGCCGCGGGTCCCGCCCCCACGCAAAGGCCGCGGGTCCCGCCCCGCTGGTGCGCATGCGCGCAGTCCCAAGAGGAAAGAGTCTGCGCACACCCCCGCCCGGCCTCCGACTCGCGCCGCGGCTCCCTCCCTTGTCCGCGGAGGCTTGTCGGCTCGGCGAGACAGCAAGAGCTGCGGCCGGCAGGGGGCTGTGCGGACCCAAGGCGGCTGCGGTGGCGCCGGCCTGTGGAAAATGCCACCAGGCGGCGCTTCGGGTCGTTGCTCGTGTGACGGCCGTTCCCCGCCCCCCCATCCCTGAACCCCCTGCGACCGCCGGGGAAGAACCGGCCCGCGCAGTGAGTACCGCACCGAGACGCTTCGGCGGGAACGAGGCCGACGGCCGGCTGTGCCGGTGGCGCC
Organism: Camelus dromedarius; assembly: GCF_036321535.1. Taxonomy (NCBI): domain Eukaryota; kingdom Metazoa; phylum Chordata; class Mammalia; order Artiodactyla; family Camelidae; genus Camelus; species Camelus dromedarius. Next base: position 17,551 of record NW_026989762.1, read on the forward strand.
CCTGAGGTGAGTGCGGGCTGCGGCGGCGGCGGCGGCGGCGGCGGCGGCGGCGGCGGCGGCGGCGGCGGCGGCGGCAGGGCGCGGGGCGCGGGAAGGACGGGGGTTGCGGCGGCTGCCACCCCGGGTCCCCGCGGCGGAGGGAGGCCGCGCGGGCCTCTGCGGGGCGGGGAGGGCCGGCGCCGTCAGTGTTTAGTCTCAGCTATTCTGATGTCTAGTTTTGTGCCCTTTGCTATGTCCAATCCTATATGAATTTCTGTTTTTATCTGATCGCATGGGACTAGCCCAGTGGTTCTCCAATTGGCTGGACATTCAAATTGTTTGGAAAACTTTTTAAAAACATAGGGGCCTGCAGCCTTCCCCAGACAAGTTAATTCAGAATTTCTGAAGGTGGGGCTGAGGCATTAGTATTTTCTTAAGCTCCCTGTGTGATTATAATGAGTCCAACAATCACTCCCAACTCTAATAAAACGTTTTGACATTTTATAAAACTTGCCGATTGAGAACCTCAGCATGTGTTTCAAATGAGTTCAGAGGAGAGAGTTTCCAGTGTTAGGTGTTGGTGTTTGTTCTATCAGTTGCATTCACAATGTAGGCTGACAAGGGGAAAAAAAAAAAAAAAAAACACAACAAGAAGAAAAAAAAATTCAAAGGGAAGGTAGACAGGCCGTGCAAAGGAGAGCTCAATCACAGAAGAGCTGTCTCCAGGAGACCAAAGTCATGCTCTTTAACATTCTAAATGATTGGTTTGTGCAGTGAACCAAATCTGAGCAGTTCCAATGTTTGAAAATGTAATGACTTACATAGAAATACTAATATACCCTTCAAGGTCATGAAACAGTTCCTTGGCCTTAGGAAACGTGTAACTTCTGTGAGCTCATGTAGGTCAATTTGATGGGCCTCTTATAACCTTAAGATTCATCTTGCTCCTTATCTTTCCTCTGCATTAAAATATGTTCATACCAGCTTTGGAATCAAATCAATTCTTTTCTTTTTAAATCTGCCTTTTTAAAAGTTCCTTTGTATTTGCAGAATTACCAAGGAGTTGTTAAAAATTACTGTATTTTCTACCTCTGAATGAAATTAAGCAAAGACCGAAGTACGAAAAGGTCATCGAAACAAGAGACTATAAAAGAAACCTGAGAATAGCGGTACACTGCTAATGATAGCCTAAAATTTAATTTAAAGTCAGTCCTGAAACTGTGTAATGGTTAAGGATTGAGTTTCTATCCTCATCCACATGTTTAAAGAATCTTCTGTATTGGCTATCTCTAACCAAATTAGTGGGAATGGGAGAGGGCGGGGAACAGCTCACTAAGAATCTACTCATCTATAGTCCTTTTATCTTTTCATTTAGAAGGGTAAGCTACTGAATGTCATATATATAATGCGGTACATAAAATGTGATAAATGCTGCACCTAACACACAAAGTCTACAATAGACCATAGATCTACAAAGGACTATGATCTATGGAGCAGAACTAGCAGAGTTAACATCAACCCAGTTCCTAGCAAACGTTGCTAACTTATGGCCATAGCTATCATTTCAGGCCCAATACCCCCTTTATAAAAGCAAATATTCTGTAGACCCCCTTCCCTTCCAAATGAGGCACTCTATCTTCAACTATAATTTTTAAGTACATTTAAATCAATTTAGAATAATGGAATATATGTTATTGTACATTCATAACTATACTATATTCCTATTCCTACACCCCGCTTAATTATAATAAGTAAGTTAGGATCAGGGAAAGCAATATGAGAAATTATCCCACACGGGAAGTTCAGGAAAAATGAAAGAGCAAAGGCAGAGATGGACTCTCAGCTACTAGCAGGCCAGTTTTCTCTGTAGACGATCACAGACAAAGGGGGAAAAATACTTAACTGGAGTATGTATAACATGCTAAGATCAATTACAATCTGTCAATGTTGACCAAGAGTGAGGAAGTTTGATATTCTTGTGAATGAGCTATTTATAAACGTACTTATAAAACAATTCAGTGTGTTATGACACGAGTTAAGAGTGCCAATGAAGTGCCCTGGAAACATTTCATCCCAGAGCCAGCCACATGTCCAAAGATGCATTCAGTCTGTGGTGGGAAAGGAAAGTGGGCCGGGGGCTCCAGATGAGGGGAGCCGTGTAGCAACTTGGGGCAAGGACGCAGATGCCAAAGCTGGGCCTGTCCGACAGGGAGCTCAGGAGGGACTCAGCTGCTGCTTTGGGAGGTGGCAGGAGGTGGGGGGAGGGGATAGCCCGACCCTGGCTCCTGAAGCACCCCTCCCCTCCCTTCCTACTTGGGTCCCACACAGCGCCCCTCACTGCATCCTGCCTTGGCCTACCTGTGCCCCACATACACCCCGATGCTTCCCTCCCCGTTGCCTGAGCCCGAGCCTCCCTGCCTGCCTTCGACCATCCCCAGTACCCCCATCGTGCCGTGACCTACCTGCACCTGGGGCTCCATCCTGCTTCCCTGCTGGGGACTGGCCTTCTTGGACATGTGCGTCTCCTGGCAAGCTCTGGAGCCCTGAAGTACCTGAAATAACCGTAAGTTCAGGAAAAGAATAAAGCTCAATGATAAAGAAAATCTCTATCATTTTATTCATTGAATCATGTTGTTTATGTTTACATATAAAATATGCATATCTGTGTGCATATGCATGGCTATATTTTGGGTTTTTATGTAATAAAATTACATATTAACATTTTATTTCTTTAAAACATTGACGCATTGTGGCAAAACGTTAGCATTTAAAAATCTTTCTTTTCAGAAATCAGATCGTATACAAATGCTTGAAGTTTCTTTTTCACCTTTCCTTTATCCCATTCCCTTCTTTGCATCCAAAGAGGTAACCGTTATCCTGAAGTCAGTGTTGTTTTACTTTCCCAGCTGTTTTTTTTTTCGCCAGTCCCGCGGCCTGGGGAGGGTGGGGCTCCGGCGAAAGGACGAGGGGCGGGTTCCCCTCCCGATCTCAGAGAAGCTCCCAAAAGGGCAGCGGCGTGCCCACCTGCCGCCACCTCGGGCGGCCGCGAACCATTCAAATCGCCCGCGCCAAGAGGCACCCGGCGCTCGCGATTGGCTGAGCCGGACCAGCGCCCCTGGGCGGGGCCGGCCCCCTCGCAGCGGCCGCGGGTCCCGCCCCCACGCAGGGGCCGCGTTTCCCGCCCCGCTGGTGCGCATGCGCGCAGTCCCAAGAGGAAAGAGTCTGCGCACACCCCCGCCCGGCCTCCGACTCGCGCCGCGGCTCCCTCCCTTGTCCGCGGAGGCTTGTCGGCTCGGCGAGACAGCAAGAGCTGCGGCCGGCAGGGGGCTGTGCGGACCCAAGGCGGCTGCGGTGGCGCCGGCCTGTGGAAAATGCCACCAGGCGGCGCTTCGGGTCGTTGCTCGTGTGACGGCCGTTCCCCGCCCCCCCATCCCTGAACCCCCTGCGACCGCCGGGGAAGAACCGGCCCGCGCAGTGAGTACCGCACCGAGACGCTTCGGCGGGAACGAGGCCGACGGCCGGCTGTGCCGGTTGCGCCCCTAAGGTGAGTGCGGGCTGCGGCGGCGGCGGCGGCGGCGGCGGCGGCGGCGGCGGCGGCGGCAGGGCGCGGGGCGCGGGAAGGACGGGGGTTGCGGCGGCTGCCACCCCGGGTCCCCGCGGCGGAGGGAGGCCGCGCGGGCCTCTGCGGGGCGGGGAGGGCCGGCGCCGTCAGTGTTTAGTCTCAGCTATTCTGATGTCTAGTTTTGTGCCCTTTGCTATGTCCAATCCTATATGAATTTCTGTTTTTATCTGATCGCATGGGACTAGCCCAGTGGTTCTCCAATTGGCTGGACATTCAAATTGCTTGGAAAACTTTTTAAAAACATAGGGGCCTGCAGCCTTCCCCAGACAAGTTAATTCAGAATTTCTGAAGGTGGGGCTGAGGCATTAGTATTTTCTTAAGCTCCCTGTGTGATTATAATGAGTCCAACAATCACTTCCAACTCTAATAAAACGTTCTGACATTTTATAAAACTTGCCGATTGAGAACCTCAGCATGTGTTTCAAATGAGTTCAGAGGAGAGAGTTTCCAGTGTTAGGTGTTGGTGTTTGTTCTATCAGTTGCATTCACAATGTAGGGTGACAAGGGGAAAAAAAAAAAAAAAAAACAACAACAACAAGAAAAAAAAATTCAAAGGGAAGGTAGACAGGCCGTGCAAAGGAGAGCTCAATCACAGAAGAGCTGTCTCCAGGAGACCAAAGTCATGCTCTTTATCATTCTAAGTGATTGGTTTGTGCAGTGAACCAAATCTGAGCAGTTCCAATGTTTGAAAATGTAATGACTTACATAGAAATACTAATATACCCTTCAAGGTCATGAAACAGTTCCTTGGCCTTAGGAAACCTGTAACTTCTGTGAGCTCATGTAGGTCAATTTGATGGGCCTCTTATAATCTTAAGATTCATCTTGCTCCTTATCTTTCCTCTGCATTAAAATATGTTAATACCAGCTTTGGAATCAAATCAATTCTTTTCTTTTTAAATCTGCCTTTTTAAAAGTTCCTTTGTATTTGCAGAATTACCAAGGAGTTGTTAAAAATTACCGTATTTTCTACCTCTGAATGAAATTAAGCAAAGACCGAAGTACGAAAAGGTCATCGAAACAAGAGACTATAAAAGAAACCTGAGAATAGCGGTACACTGCTAATGATAGCCTAAAATTTAATTTAAAGTCAGTCCTGAAACTGTGTAATGGTTAAGGATTGAGTTTCTATCCTCATCCACATGTTTAAAGAATCTTCTGTATTGGCTATCTCTAACCAAATTAGTGGGAATGGGAGAGGGCGGGGAACAGCTCACTAAGAATCTACTCATCTATAGTCCTTTTATCTTTTCATTTAGAAGGGTAAGCTACTGAATGTCATATATATAATGCGGTACATAAAACGTGATAAATGCTGCACCTAACACACAAAGTCTACAATAGACCATAGATCTACAAAGGACTATGATCTATGGAGCAGAACTAGCAGAGTTAACATCAACCCAGTTCCTAGCAAACGTTGCTAACTTATGGCCATAGCTATCATTTCAGGCCCAATACCCCCTTTATAAAAGCAAATATTCTGTAGACCCCCTTCCCTTCCAAATGAGGCACTCTATCTTCAACTATAATTTTTAAGTACATTTAAATCAATTTAGAATAATGGAATATATGTTATTGTACATTCATAACTATACTATATTCCTATTCCTACACCCCGCTTAATTATAATAAGTAAGTTAGGATCAGGGAAAGCAATATGAGAAATTATCCCACACGGGAAGTTCAGGAAAAATGAAAGAGCAAAGGCAGAGATGGACTCTCAGCTACTAGCAGGCCAGTTTTCTCTGTAGACGATCACAGACAAAGGGGGAAAAATACTTAACTGGAGTATGTATAACATGCTAAGATCAATTACAATCTGTCAATGTTGACCAAGAGTGAGGAAGTTTGACAGTCGAGCGCTGCGTAAACGTACTTATAAAACAATTCAGTGTGTTATGACACGAGTTAAGAGTGCCAATGAAGTGCCCTGGAAACATTTCATCCCAGAGCCAGCCACATGTCCAAAGATGCATTCAGTCTGTGGTGGGAAAGGAAAGTGGGCCGGGGGCTCCAGATGAGGGGAGCCGTGTAGCAACTTGGGGCAAGGACGCAGATGCCAAAGCTGGGCCTGTCCGACAGGGAGCTCAGGAGGGACTCAGCTGCTGCTTTGGGAGGTGGCAGGAGGTGGGGGGAGGGGATAGCCCGACCCTGGCTCCTGAAGCACCCCTCCCCTCCCTTCCTACTTGGGTCCCACACAGCGCCCCTCACTGCATCCTGCCTTGGCCTACCTGTGCCCCACATACACCCCGATGCTTCCCTCCCCGTTGCCTGACCCCGAGCCTCCCTGCCTGCCTTCGACCATCCCCAGTACGCCCATCGTGCCGTGACCTACCTGCACCTGGGGCTCCATCCTGCTTCCCTGCTGGGGACTGGCCTTCTTGGACATGTGCGTCTCCTGGCAAGCTCTGGAGCCCTGAAGTACCTGAAATAACCTTAAGTTCAGGAAAAGAATAAAGCTCAATGATAAAGAAAATCTCTATCATTTTATTCATTGAATCATGTTGTTTATGTTTACATATAAAATATGCATATCTGTGTGCATATGCATGGCTATATTTTGGGTTTTTATGTAATAAAATTACATATTAACATTTTATTTCTTTAAAACATTGACGCATTGTGGCAAAACGTTAGCATTTAAAAATCTTTCTTTCAGAAATCAGATCGTATACAAATGCTTGAAGTTTCTTTTTCACCTTTCCTTTATCCCATTCCCTTCTTTGCATCCAAAGAGGTAACCGTTATCCTGAAGTCAGTGTTGTTTTACTTTCCCAGCTGTTTTTTTTTTCGCCAGTCCCGCGGCCTGGGGAGGGTGGGGCTCCGGCGAAAGGACGAGGGGCGGGTTCCCCTCCCGATCTCAGAGAAGCTCCCAAAAGGGCAGCGGCGTGCCCACCTGCCGCCACCTCGGGCGGCCGCGAACCATTCAAATCGCCCGCGCCAAGAGGTACCCGGCGCTCGCGATTGGCTGAGCCGGACCAGCGCCCCTGGGCGGGGCCGGCCCCCCTCGCAGCGGCCGCGGGTCCCGCCCCCACGCAGGGGCCGCGGGTCCCGCCCCGCTGTTGCGCATGCGCGCAGTCCCCAGAGGGAAGAGTCTGCGCACACCCCCCGCCCGGCCTCCAACTCGCGCCGCGGCTCCCTCCCTTGTCCGCGGAGGCTTGTCGGCTCGGCGAGACAGCAAGAGCTGCGGCCGGCAGGGGGCTGTGCGGACCCAAGGCGGCTGCGGTGGCGCCGGCCTGTGGAAAATGCCACCAGGCGGCGCTTCGGGTCGTTGCTCGTGTGACGGCCGTTCCCCGCCCCCCCATCCCTGAACCCCCTGCGACCGCCGGGGAAGAACCGGCCCGCGCAGTGAGTACCGCACCGAGACGCTTCGGCGGGAACGAGGCCGACGGCCGGCTGTGCCGGTTGCGCCCCTGAGGTGAGTGCGGGCTGCGGCGGGCGGCGGCGGCGGCGGCGGCGGCGGCGGCGGCAGGGCGCGGGGCGCGGGAAGGACGGGGGTTGCGGCGGCTGCCACCCCGGGTCCCCGCGGCGGAGGGAGGCCGCGCGGGCCTCTGCGGGGCGGGGAGGGCCGGCGCCGTCAGTGTTTAGTCTCAGCTATTCTGATGTCTAGTTTTGTGCCCTTTGCTATGTCCAATCCTATATGAATTTCTGTTTTTATCTGATCGCATGGGACTAGCCCAGTGGTTCTCCAATTGGCTGGACATTCAAATTGCTTGGAAAACTTTTTAAAAACATAGGGGCCTGCAGCCTTCCCCAGACAAGTTAATTCAGAATTTCTGAAGGTGGGGCTGAGGCATTAGTATTTTCTTAAGCTCCCTGTGTGATTATAATGAGTCCAACAATCACTCCCAACTCTAATAAAACGTTCTGACATTTTATAAAACTTGCCGATTGAGAACCTCAGCATGTGTTTCAAATGAGTTCAGAGGAGAGAGTTTCCAGTGTTAGGTGTTGGTGTTTGTTCTATCAGTTGCATTCACAATGTAGGCTGACAAGGGGAAAAAAAAAAAAAAAACAACAACAACAAGAAAAAAAAATTCAAAGGGAAGGTAGACAGGCCGTGCAAAGGAGAGCTCAATCACAGAAGAGCTGTCTCCAGGGAGACCAAAGTCATGCTCTTTATCATTCTAAGTGATTGGTTTGTGCAGTGAACCAAATCTGAGCAGTTCCAATGTTTGAAAATGTAATGACTTACATAGAAATACTAATATACCCTTCAAGGTCATGAAACAGTTCCTTGGCCTTAGGAAACGTGTAACTTCTGTGAGCTCATGTAGGTCAATTTGATGGGCCTCTTATAATCTTAAGATTCATCTTGCTCCTTATCTTTCCTCTGCATTAAAATATGTTAATACCAGCTTTGGAATCAAATCAATTCTTTTCTTTTTAAATCTGCCTTTTTAAAAGTTCCTTTGTATTTGCAGAATTACCAAGGAGTTGTTAAAAATTACCGTATTTTCTACCTCTGAATGAAATTAAGCAAAGACCGAAGTACGAAAAGGTCATCGAAACAAGAGACTATAAAAGAAACCTGAGAATAGCGGTACACTGCTAATGATAGCCTAAAATTTAATTTAAAGTCAGTCCTGAAACTGTGTAATGGTTAAGGATTGAGTTTCTATCCTCATCCACATGTTTAAAGAATCTTCTGTATTGGCTATCTCTAACCAAATTAGTGGGAATGGGAGAGGGCGGGGAACAGCTCACTAAGAATCTACTCATCTATAGTCCTTTTATCTTTTCATTTAGAAGGGTAAGCTACTGAATGTCATATATATAATGCGGTACATAAAACGTGATAAATGCTGCACCTAACACACAAAGTCTACAATAGACCATAGATCTACAAAGGACTATGATCTATGGAGCAGAACTAGCAGAGTTAACATCAACCCAGTTCCTAGCAAACGTTGCTAACTTATGGCCATAGCTATCATTTCAGGCCCAATACCCCCTTTATAAAAGCAAATATTCTGTAGACCCCCTTCCCTTCCAAATGAGGCACTCTATCTTCAACTATAATTTTTAAGTACATTTAAATCAATTTAGAATAATGGAATATATGTTATTGTACATTCATAACTATACTATATTCCTATTCCTACACCCCGCTTAATTATAATAAGTAAGTTAGGATCAGGGAAAGCAATATGAGAAATTATCCCACACGGGAAGTTCAGGAAAAATGAAAGAGCAAAGGCAGAGATGGACTCTCAGCTACTAGCAGGCCAGTTTTCTCTGTAGACGATCACAGACAAAGGGGGAAAAATACTTAACTGGAGTATGTATAACATGCTAAGATCAATTACAATCTGTCAATGTTGACCAAGAGTGAGGAAGTTTGATATTCTTGTGAATGAGCTATTTATAAACGTACTTATAAAACAATTCAGTGTGTTATGACACGAGTTAAGAGTGCCAATGAAGTGCCCTGGAAACATTTCATCCCAGAGCCAGCCACATGTCCAAAGATGCATTCAGTCTGTGGTGGGAAAGGAAAGTGGGCCGGGGGCTCCAGATGAGGGGAGCCGTGTAGCAACTTGGGGCAAGGACGCAGATGCCAAAGCTGGGCCTGTCCGACAGGGAGCTCAGGAGGGACTCAGCTGCTGCTTTGGGAGGTGGCAGGAGGTGGGGGGAGGGGATAGCCCGACCCTGGCTCCTGAAGCACCCCTCCCCTCCCTTCCTACTTGGGTCCCACACAGCGCCCCTCACTGCATCCTGCCTTGGCCTACCTGTGCCCCACGTACACCCCGATGCTTCCCTCCCCGTTGCCTGAGCCCGAGCCTCCCTGCCTGCCTTCGACCATCCCCAGTACCCCCATCGTGCCGTGACCTACCTGCACCTGGGGCTCCATCCTGCTTCCCTGCTGGGGACTGGCCTTCTTGGACATGTGCGTCTCCTGGCAAGCTCTGGAGCCCTGAAGTACCTGAAATAACCTTAAGTTCAGGAAAAGAATAAAGCTCAATGATAAAGAAAATCTCTATCATTTTATTCATTGAATCATGTTGTTTATGTTTACATATAAAATATGCATATCTGTGTGCATATGCATGGCTATATTTTGGGTTTTTATGTAATAAAATTACATATTAACATTTTATTTCTTTAAAACATTGACGCATTGTGGCAAAACGTTAGCATTTAAAAATCTTTCTTTTCAGAAATCAGATCGTATACAAATGCTTGAAGTTTCTTTTTCACCTTTCCTTTATCCCATTCCCTTCTTTGCATCCAAAGAGGTAACCGTTATCCTGAAGTCAGTGTTGTTTTACTTTCCCAGCTGTTTTTTTTTTCGCCAGTCCCGCGGCCTGGGGAGGGTGGGGCTCCGGCGAAAGGACGAGGGGCGGGTTCCCCTCCCGATCTCAGAGAAACTCCAAAAGGGCAGCGGCGTGCCCACCTGCCGCCACCTCGGGCGGCCGCGAACCATTCAAATCGCCCGCGCCAAGAGGCACCCGGCGCTCGCGATTGGCTGAGCCTGACCAGCGCCCCTGGGCGGGGGCCGGCCCCCTCGCAGCGGCCGCGGGTCCCGCCCCCACGCAGGGGCCGCGTTTCCCGCCCCGCTGGTGCGCATGGCGCGCAGTCCCCAGAGGAAAGAGTCTGCGCACACCCCCGCCCGGCCTCCGACTCGCGCCGCGGCTCCCTCCCTTGTCCGCGGAGGCTTGTCGGCTCGGCGAGACAGCAAGAGCTGCGGCCGGCAGGGGGCTGTGCGGACCCAAGGCGGCTGCGGTGGCGCCGGCCTGTGGAAAATGCCACCAGGCGGCGCTTCGGGTCGTTGCTCGTGTGACGTCCGTTCCCCGCCCCCCCATCCCTGAACCCCCTGCGACCGCCGGGGAAGAACCGGCCCGCGCAGTGAGTACCGCACCGAGACGCTTCGGCGGGAACGAGGCCGACGGCCGGCTGTGCCGGTTGCGCCCCTGAGGTGAGTGCGGGCTGCGGCGGCGGCGGCGGCGGCGGCGGCGGCGGCGGCAGGGCGCGGGGCGCGGGAAGGACGGGGGTTGCGGCGGCTGCCACCCCGGGTCCCCGCGGCGGAGGGAGGCCGCGCGGGCCTCTGCGGGGCGGGGAGGGCCGGCGCCGTCAGTGTTTAGTCTCAGCTATTCTGATGTGTAGTTTTGTGCCCTTTGCTATGTCCAATCCTATATGAATTTCTGTTTTTATCTGATCGCATGGGACTAGCCCAGTGGTTCTCCAATTGGCTGGACATTCAAATTGCTTGGAAAACTTTTTAAAAACATAGGGGCCTGCAGCCTTCCCCAGACAAGTTAATTCAGAATTTCTGAAGGTGGGGCTGAGGCATTAGTATTTTCTTAAGCTCCCTGTGTGATTATAATGAGTCCAACAATCACTCCCAACTCTAATAAAACGTTCTGACATTTTATAAAACTTGCCGATTGAGAACCTCAGCATGTGTTTCAAATGAGTTCAGAGGAGAGAGTTTCCAGTGTTAGGTGTTGGTGTTTGTTCTATCAGTTGCATTCACAATGTAGGCTGACAAGGGGAAAAAAAAAAAAAAAACAACAACAACAAGAAAAAAAAAATTCAAAGGGAAGGTAGACAGGCCGTGCAAAGGAGAGCTCAATCACAGAAGAGCTGTCTCCAGGAGACCAAAGTCATGCTCTTTATCATTCTAAGTGATTGGTTTGTGCAGTGAACCAAATCTGAGCAGTTCCAATGTTTGAAAATGTAATGACTTACATAGAAATACTAATATACCCTTCAAGGTCATGAAACAGTTCCTTGGCCTTAGGAAACGTGTAACTTCTGTGAGCTCATGTAGGTCAATTTGATGGGCCTCTTATAATCTTAAGATTCATCTTGCTCCTTATCTTTCCTCTGCATTAAAATATGTTAATACCAGCTTTGGAATCAAATCAATTCTTTTCTTTTTAAATCTGCCTTTTTAAAAGTTCCTTTGTATTTGCAGAATTACCAAGGAGTTGTTAAAAATTACCGTATTTTCTACCTCTGAATGAAATTAAGCAAAGACCGAAGTACGAAAAGGTCATCGAAACAAGAGACTATAAAAGAAACCTGAGAATAGCGGTACACTGCTAATGATAGCCTAAAATTTAATTTAAAGTCAGTCCTGAAACTGTGTAATGGTTAAGGATTGAGTTTCTATCCTCATCCACATGTTTAAAGAATCTTCTGTATTGGCTATCTCTAACCAAATTAGTGGGAATGGGAGAGGGCGGGGAACAGCTCACTAAGAATCTACTCATCTATAGTCCTTTTATCTTTTCATTTAGAAGGGTAAGCTACTGAATGTCATATATATAATGCGGTACATAAAACGTGATAAATGCTGCACCTAACACACAAAGTCTACAATAGACCATAGATCTACAAAGGACTATGATCTATGGAGCAGAACTAGCAGAGTTAACATCAACCCAGTTCCTAGCAAACGTTGCTAACTTATGGCCATAGCTATCATTTCAGGCCCAATACCCCCTTTATAAAAGCAAATATTCTGTAGACCCCCTTCCCTTCCAAATGAGGCACTCTATCTTCAACTATAATTTTTAAGTACATTTAAATCAATTTAGAATAATGGAATATATGTTATTGTACATTCATAACTATACTATATTCCTATTCCTACACCCCGCTTAATTATAATAAGTAAGTTAGGATCAGGGAAAGCAATATGAGAAATTATCCCACACGGGAAGTTCAGGAAAAATGAAAGAGCAAAGGCAGAGATGGACTCTCAGCTACTAGCAGGCCAGTTTTCTCTGTAGACGATCACAGACAAAGGGGGAAAAATACTTAACTGGAGTATGTATAACATGCTAAGATCAATTACAATCTGTCAATGTTGACCAAGAGTGAGGAAGTTTGATATTCTTGTGAATGAGCTATTTATAAACGTACTTATAAAACAATTCAGTGTGTTATGACACGAGTTAAGAGTGCCAATGAAGTGCCCTGGAAACATTTCATCCCAGAGCCAGCCACATGTCCAAAGATGCATTCAGTCTGTGGTGGGAAAGGAAAGTGGGCCGGGGGCTCCAGATGAGGGGAGCCGTGTAGCAACTTGGGGCAAGGACGCAGATGCCAAAGCTGGGCCTGTCCGACAGGGAGCTCAGGAGGGACTCAGCTGCTGCTTTGGGAGGTGGCAGGAGGTGGGGGGAGGGGATAGCCCGACCCTGGCTCCTGAAGCACCCCTCCCCTCCCTTCCTACTTGGGTCCCACACAGCGCCCCTCACTGCATCCTGCCTTGGCCTACCTGTGCCCCACGTACACCCCGATGCTTCCCTCCCCGTTGCCTGAGCCCGAGCCTCCCTGCCTGCCTTCGACCATCCCCAGTACCCCCATCGTGCCGTGACCTACCTGCACCTGGGGCTCCATCCTGCTTCCCTGCTGGGGACTGGCCTTCTTGGACATGTGCGTCTCCTGGCAAGCTCTGGAGCCCTGAAGTACCTGAAATAACCTTAAGTTCAGGAAAAGAATAAAGCTCAATGATAAAGAAAATCTCTATCATTTTATTCATTGAATCATGTTGTTTATGTTTACATATAAAATATGCATATCTGTGTGCATATGCATGGCTATATTTTGGGTTTTTATGTAATAAAATTACATATTAACATTTTATTTCTTTAAAACATTGACGCATTGTGGCAAAACGTTAGCATTTAAAAATCTTTCTTTTCAGAAATCAGATCGTATACAAATGCTTGAAGTTTCTTTTTCACCTTTCCTTTATCCCATTCCCTTCTTTGCATCCAAAGAGGTAACCGTTATCCTGAAGTCAGTGTTGTTTTACTTTCCCAGCTGTTTTTTTTTTCGCCAGTCCCGCGGCCTGGGGAGGGTGGGGCTCCGGCGAAAGGACGAGGGGCGGGTTCCCCTCCCGATCTCAGAGAAACTCCAAAAGGGCAGCGGCGTGCCCACCTGCCGCCACCTCGGGCGGCCGCGAACCATTCAAATCGCCCGCGCCAAGAGGCACCCGGCGCTCGCGATTGGCTGAGCCTGACCAGCGCCCCTGGGCGGGGCCGGCCCCCTCGCAGCGGCCGCGGGTCCCGCCCCCACGCAGGGGCCGCGTTTCCCGCCCCGCTGGTGCGCATGCGCGCAGTCCCCAGAGGAAAGAGTCTGCGCACACCCCCGCCCGGCCTCCGACTCGCGCCGCGGCTCCCTCCCTTGTCCGCGGAGGCTTGTCGGCTCGGCGAGACAGCAAGAGCTGCGGCCGGCAGGGGGCTGTGCGGACCCAAGGCGGCTGCGGTGGCGCCGGCCTGTGGAAAATGCCACCAGGCGGCGCTTCGGGTCGTTGCTCGTGTGACGTCCGTTCCCCGCCCCCCCATCCCTGAACCCCCTGCGACCGCCGGGGAAGAACCGGCCCGCGCAGTGAGTACCGCACCGAGACGCTTCGGCGGGAACGAGGCCGACGGCCGGCTGTGCCGGTTGCGCCCCTGAGGTGAGTGCGGGCTGCGGCGGCGGCGGCGGCGGCGGCGGCGGCGGCAGGGCGCGGGGCGCGGGAAGGACGGGGGTTGCGGCGGCTGCCACCCCGGGTCCCCGCGGCGGAGGGAGGCCGCGCGGGCCTCTGCGGGGCGGGGAGGGCCGGCGCCGTCAGTGTTTAGTCTCAGCTATTCTGATGTGTAGTTTTGTGCCCTTTGCTATGTCCAATCCTATATGAATTTCTGTTTTTATCTGATCGCATGGGACTAGCCCAGTGGTTCTCCAATTGGCTGGACATTCAAATTGCTTGGAAAACTTTTTAAAAACATAGGGGCCTGCAGCCTTCCCCAGACAAGTTAATTCAGAATTTCTGAAGGTGGGGCTGAGGCATTAGTATTTTCTTAAGCTCCCTGTGTGATTATAATGAGTCCAACAATCACTCCCAACTCTAATAAAACGTTCTGACATTTTATAAAACTTGCCGATTGAGAACCTCAGCATGTGTTTCAAATGAGTTCAGAGGAGAGAGTTTCCAGTGTTAGGTGTTGGTGTTTGTTCTATCAGTTGCATTCACAATGTAGGCTGACAAGGGGAAAAAAAAAAAAAAAAACAACAACAACAAGAAAAAAAAATTCAAAGGGAAGGTAGACAGGCCGTGCAAAGGAGAGCTCAATCACAGAAGAGCTGTCTCCAGGAGACCAAAGTCATGCTCTTTATCATTCTAAGTGATTGGTTTGTGCAGTGAACCAAATCTGAGCAGTTCCAATGTTTGAAAATGTAATGACTTACATAGAAATACTAATATACCCTTCAAGGTCATGAAACAGTTCCTTGGCCTTAGGAAACGTGTAACTTCTGTGAGCTCATGTAGGTCAATTTGATGGGCCTCTTATAATCTTAAGATTCATCTTGCTCCTTATCTTTCCTCTGCATTAAAATATGTTAATACCAGCTTTGGAATCAAATCAATTCTTTTCTTTTTAAATCTGCCTTTTTAAAAGTTCCTTTGTATTTGCAGAATTACCAAGGAGTTGTTAAAAATTACCGTATTTTCTACCTCTGAATGAAATTAAGCAAAGACCGAAGTACGAAAAGGTCATCGAAACAAGAGACTATAAAAGAAACCTGAGAATAGCGGTACACTGCTAATGATAGCCTAAAATTTAATTTAAAGTCAGTCCTGAAACTGTGTAATGGTTAAGGATTGAGTTTCTATCCTCATCCACATGTTTAAAGAATCTTCTGTATTGGCTATCTCTAACCAAATTAGTGGGAATGGGAGAGGGCGGGGAACAGCTCACTAAGAATCTACTCATCTATAGTCCTTTTATCTTTTCATTTAGAAGGGTAAGCTACTGAATGTCATATATATAATGCGGTACATAAAACGTGATAAGTGCTGCACCTAACACACAAAGTCTACAATAGACCATAGATCTACAAAGGACTATGATCTATGGAGCAGAACTAGCAGAGTTAACATCAACCCAGTTCCTAGCAAACGTTGCTAACTTATGGCCATAGCTATCATTTCAGGCCCAATACCCCCTTTATAAAAGCAAATATTCTGTAGACCCCCTTCCCTTCCAAATGAGGCACTCTATCTTCAACTATAATTTTTAAGTACATTTAAATCAATTTAGAATAATGGAATATATGTTATTGTACATTCATAACTATACTATATTCCTATTCCTACACCCCGCTTAATTATAATAAGTAAGTTAGGATCAGGGAAAGCAATATGAGAAATTATCCCACACGGGAAGTTCAGGAAAAATGAAAGAGCAAAGGCAGAGATGGACTCTCAGCTACTAGCAGGCCAGTTTTCTCTGTAGACGATCACAGACAAAGGGGGAAAAATACTTAACTGGAGTATGTATAACATGCTAAGATCAATTACAATCTGTCAATGTTGACCAAGAGTGAGGAAGTTTGATATTCTTGTGAATGAGCTATTTATAAACGTACTTATAAAACAATTCAGTGTGTTATGACACGAGTTAAGAGTGCCAATGAAGTGCCCTGGAAACATTTCATCCCAGAGCCAGCCACATGTCCAAAGATGCATTCAGTCTGTGGTGGGAAAGGAAAGTGGGCCGGGGGCTCCAGATGAGGGGAGCCGTGTAGCAACTTGGGGCAAGGACGCAGATGCCAAAGCTGGGCCTGTCCGACAGGGAGCTCAGGAGGGACTCAGCTGCTGCTTTGGGAGGTGGCAGGAGGTGGGGGGAGGGGATAGCCCGACCCTGGCTCCTGAAGCACCCCTCCCCTCCCTTCCTACTTGGGTCCCACACAGCGCCCCTCACTGCATCCTGCCTTGGCCTACCTGTGCCCCACATACACCCCGATGCTTCCCTCCCCGTTGCCTGACCCCGAGCCTCCCTGCCTGCCTTCGACCATCCCCAGTACGCCCATCGTGCCGTGACCTACCTGCACCTGGGGCTCCATCCTGCTTCCCTGCTGGGGACTGGCCTTCTTGGACATGTGCGTCTCCTGGCAAGCTCTGGAGCCCTGAAGTACCTGAAATAACCTTAAGTTCAGGAAAAGAATAAAGCTCAATGATAAAGAAAATCTCTATCATTTTATTCATTGAATCATGTTGTTTATGTTTACATATAAAATATGCATATCTGTGTGCATATGCATGGCTATATTTTGGGTTTTTATGTAATAAAATTACATATTAACATTTTATTTCTTTAAAACATTGACGCATTGTGGCAAAACGTTAGCATTTAAAAATCTTTCTTTTCAGAAATCAGATCGTATACAAATGCTTGAAGTTTCTTTTTCAACTTTCCTTTATCCCATTCCCTTCTTTGCATCCAAAGAGGTAACCGTTATCCTGAAGTCAGTGTTGTTTTACTTTCCCAGCTGTTTTGTTTTTCGCCAGTCCCGCGGCCTGGGGAGGGTGGGGCTCCGGCGAAAGGACGAGGGGCGGGTTCCCCTCCCGATCTCAGAGAAGCTCCCAAAAGGGCAGCGGCGTGCCCACCTGCCGCCACCTCGGGCGGCCGCGAACCATTCAAATCGCCCGCGCCAAGAGGTACCCGGCGCTCGCGATTGGCTGAGCCGGACCAGCGCCCCTGGGCGGGGCCGGCCCCCTCGCAGCGGCCGCGGGTCCCGCCCCCACGCAGGGGCCGCGGGTCCCGCCCCGCTGTTGCGCATGCGCGCAGTCCCCAGAGGGAAGAGTCTGCGCACACCCCCGCCCGGCCTCCAACTCGCGCCGCGGCTCCCTCCCTTGTCCGCGGAGGCTTGTCGGCTCGGCGAGACAGCAAGAGCTGCGGCCGGCAGGGGGCTGTGCGGACCCAAGGCGGCTGCGGTGGCGCCGGCCTGTGGAAAATGCCACCAGGCGGCGCTTCGGGTCGTTGCTCGTGTGACGGCCGTTCCCCGCCCCCCCATCCCTGAACCCCCTGCGACCGCCGGGGAAGAACCGGCCCGCGCAGTGAGTACCGCACCGAGACGCTTCGGCGGGAACGAGGCCGACGGCCGGCTGTGCCGGTTGCGCCCCTGAGGTGAGTGCGGGCTGCGGCGGCGGCGGCGGCGGCGGCGGCGGCGGCGGCGGCGGCGGCGGCGGCGGCGGCAGGGCGCGGGGCGCGGGAAGGACGGGGGTTGCGGCGGCTGCCACCCCGGGTCCCCGCGGCGGAGGGAGGCCGCGCGGGCCTCTGCGGGGCGGGGAGGGCCGGCGCCGTCAGTGTTTAGTCTCAGCTATTCTGATGTCTAGTTTTGTGCCCTTTGCTATGTCCAATCCTATATGAATTTCTGTTTTTATCTGATCGCATGGGACTAGCCCAGTGGTTCTCCAATTGGCTGGACATTCAAATTGCTTGGAAAACTTTTTAAAAACATAGGGGCCTGCAGCCTTCCCCAGACAAGTTAATTCAGAATTTCTGAAGGTGGGGCTGAGGCATTAGTATTTTCTTAAGCTCCCTGTGTGATTATAATGAGTCCAACAATCACTCCCAACTCTAATAAAACGTTCTGACATTTTATAAAACTTGCCGATTGAGAACCTCAGCATGTGTTTCAAATGAGTTCAGAGGAGAGAGTTTCCAGTGTTAGGTGTTGGTGTTTGTTCTATCAGTTGCATTCACAATGTAGGCTGACAAGGGGAAAAAAAAAAAAAAAAAAAAAAAAAAAAACAACAACAAGAAAAAAAAATTCAAAGGGAAGGTAGACAGGCCGTGCAAAGGAGAGCTCAATCACAGAAGAGCTGTCTCCAGGAGACCAAAGTCATGCTCTTTAACATTCTAAGTGATTGGTTTGTGCAGTGAACCAAATCTGAGCAGTTCCAATGTTTGAAAATGTAATGACTTACATAGAAATACTAATATACCCTTCAAGGTCATGAAACAGTTCCTTGGCCTTAGGAAACGTGTAACTTCTGTGAGCTCATGTAGGTCAATTTGATGGGCCTCTTATAATCTTAAGATTCATCTTGCTCCTTATCTTTCCTCTGCATTAAAATATGTTAATACCAGCTTTGGAATCAAATCAATTCTTTTCTTTTTAAATCTGCCTTTTTAAAAGTTCCTTTGTATTTGCAGAATTACCAAGGAGTTGTTAAAAATTACCGTATTTTCTACCTCTGAATGAAATTAAGCAAAGACCGAAGTACGAAAATGTCATCGAAACAAGAGACTATAAAAGAAACCTGAGAATAGCGGTACACTGCTAATGATAGCCTAAAATTTAATTTAAAGTCAGTCCTGAAACTGTGTAATGGTTAAGGATTGAGTTTCTATCCTCATCCACATGTTTAAAGAATCTTCTGTATTGGCTATCTCTAACCAAATTAGTGGGAATGGGAGAGGGCGGGGAACAGCTCACTAAGAATCTACTCATCTATAGTCCTTTTATCTTTTCATTTAGAAGGGTAAGCTACTGAATGTCATATATATAATGCGGTACATAAAACGTGATAAGTGCTGCACCTAACACACAAAGTCTACAATAGACCATAGATCTACAAAGGACTATGATCTATGGAGCAGAACTAGCAGAGTTAACATCAACCCAGTTCCTAGCAAACGTTGCTAACTTATGGCCATAGCTATCATTTCAGGCCCAATACCCCCTTTATAAAAGCAAATATTCTGTAGACCCCCTTCCCTTCCAAATGAGGCACTCTATCTTCAACTATAATTTTTAAGTACATTTAAATCAATTTAGAATAATGGAATATATGTTATTGTACATTCATAACTATACTATATTCCTATTCCTACACCCCGCTTAATTATAATAAGTAAGTTAGGATCAGGGAAAGCAATATGAGAAATTATCCCACACGGGAAGTTCAGGAAAAATGAAAGAGCAAAGGCAGAGATGGACTCTCAGCTACTAGCAGGCCAGTTTTCTCTGTAGACGATCACAGACAAAGGGGGAAAAATACTTAACTGGAGTATGTATAACATGCTAAGATCAATTACAATCTGTCAATGTTGACCAAGAGTGAGGAAGTTTGATATTCTTGTGAATGAGCTATTTATAAACGTACTTATAAAACAATTCAGTGTGTTATGACACGAGTTAAGAGTGCCAATGAAGTGCCCTGGAAACATTTCATCCCAGAGCCAGCCACATGTCCAAAGATGCATTCAGTCTGTGGTGGGAAAGGAAAGTGGGCCGGGGGCTCCAGATGAGGGGAGCCCTGTAGCAACTTGGGGCAAGGACGTAGATGCCAAAGCTGGGCCTGTCCGACAGGGAGCTCAGGAGGGACTCAGCTGCTGCTTTGGGAGGTGGCAGGAGGTGGGGGGAGGGGATAGCCCGACCCTGGCTCCTGAAGCACCCCTCCCCTCCCTTCCTACTTGGGTCCCACACAGCGCCCCTCACTGCATCCTGCCTTGGCCTACCTGTGCCCCACATACACCCCGATGCTTCCCTCCCCGTTGCCTGACCCCGAGCCTCCCTGCCTGCCTTC
Source organism: Camelus dromedarius (assembly GCF_036321535.1). Taxonomy (NCBI): domain Eukaryota; kingdom Metazoa; phylum Chordata; class Mammalia; order Artiodactyla; family Camelidae; genus Camelus; species Camelus dromedarius. The sequence goes on from NW_026989762.1 coordinate 37,470, forward strand.
GACCATCCCCAGTACCCCCATCGTGCGGTGACCTACCTGCACCTGGGGCTCCATCCTGCTTCCCTGCTGGGGACTGGCCTTCTTGGACATGTGCGTGTCCTGGCAAGCTCTGGAGCCCTGAAATACCTGAAATAACCGTAAGTTCAGGAAAAGAATAAAGCTCAATGATAAAGAAAATCTCTATCATTTTATTCATTGAATCATGTTGTTTATGTTTACATATAAAATATGCATATCTGTGTGCATATGCATGGCTATATTTTGGGTTTTTATGTAATAAAATTACATATTAACATTTTATTTCTTCAAAACATTGAAGCATTGTGGCAAAATGTTAGCATTTAAAAATCTTTCTTTTAAGAAATCAAATCATATACAAATGCTTGAAGTTTCTTTTTCACCTTTCCTTTATCCTATTCCCTTCTTTCCATCCAAAGAAATAAACGTTATCCTGAAGTCAGTGTTGTTTTACTTTCCCAGCTGGTTTGTTTTTTTGTTTTTTTTTTTTTTGCCGGTCCCGCGGCCTGGGGAGGGTGCGGCTCAGGCGAAAGAATGAGGGGCGGGTTCCCCTCCTGATCTCAGAGAAGCTCCCAAAAGGGCAGCGGCGTGCCCACCTGCCGCCACCTCGGGCGGCCGCGAACCATTCAAATCGCCCGCGCCAAGAGCTACCCGGCGCTCGCGATTGGCTGAGCCGGACCAGCGCCCCTGGGCGGGGCCGGCCCCCTCGCAGCGGCCGCGGGTCCCGCCCCCACGCAGGGGCCGCGGGTCCCGCCCCGCTGGTGCGCATGCGCGCAGTCCCCAGAGGAAAGAGTCTGCGCACACCCCCGCCCGGCCTCCGACTCGCGCCGCGGCTCCCTCCCCTGTCCGCGGAGGCTTGTCGGCTCGGCGAGACAGCAAGAGCTGCGGCCGGCAGGGGGCTGTGCGGACCCAAGGCGGCTGCGGTGGCGCCGGCTTGTGGAAAATGCCACCAGGCAGCGCTTCGGTTCGTTGCTCGTGTGACGGCCGTTCCCCCCCCACATCCCTGAACCCCCTGCGACCGCCGGGGAAGAACCGGCCCGCGCAGTGAGTACCGCACCGAGACGCTTCGGCGGGAACGAGGCCGACGGCCGGCTGTGCCGGTTGCGCCCCTGAGGTGAGTGCGGGCGGCGGCGGCGGCGGCGGCGGCAGGGCGCGGGGCGCGTTAAGGACGGGGGTTGCGGCGGCTGCCACCCCGGGTCCCCGCGGCGGAGGGAGGCCGCGCGGGCCTCTGCGGGGCGGGGAGGGCCGGCGCCGTCAGTGTTTAGTCTCAGCTATTCTGATGTGTAGTTTTGTGCCCTTTGCTATGTCCAATCCTATATGAATTTCTGTTTTTATCTGATCGCATGGGACTAGCCCAGTGGTTCTCCAATTGGCTGGACATTCAAATTGTTTGGAAAACTTTTTAAAAACATAGGGGCCTGCAGCCTTCCCCAGACAAGTTAATTCAAAATTTCTGAAGGTGGGGCTGAGGCATTAGTATTTTCTTAAGCTTCCTGTGTGATTATAATTAGTCAAACAATCACTCCCAACTCTAATAAAACGTTCTGACATTTTATAAAACTTGCCGATTGAGAACCTCAGCATGTGTTTCAAATGAGTTCAGAGGAGAGAATTTCCAGTGTTAGGTGTTGGTGTTTGTTCTATCAGTTGCATTCACAATGTAGGCTGACAAGGGGAAAAAAAAAAAAAAAAAAAAAACAACAAGAAAAAAAAATTCACAGGGAAGTTAGACAGGCCGTGCAAACGAGAACTCAATCACAGAAGAGCTGTCTCCAGGAGACCAAAGTCATGCTCTTTAACATTCTAAGTGATTGGTTTGTGCAGTGAACCAAATCTGAGCAGTTCCAATGTTTGAAAATGTAATGACTTACATAGAAATACTAATATACCCTTCAAGGTCATGAAACAGTCCCTTGGCCTGAGGAAACATGTAACTTCTGTGAGCTCATGTAGGTCAATTTGAAGGGCCTCTTATAACCTTAAGATTCATCTTGCTCCTTATCTTTCCTCTGCCTTAAAATATGTTAATACCAGCTTTGGAATCAAATCAATTCTTTTCTTTTTAAATCTGCCTTTTTAAAAGTTCCTTTGTATTTGCAGAATTACCAAGGAGTTGTTAAAAATGACCGTATTTTCTACCTCTGAATGAAATTAAGCAAAGACCGAAGTACGAAAAGGTCATCGAAACAAGAGACTATAAAAGAAACCTGAGAATAGCGGTACACTGCTAATGATAGCCTAAAATTTAATTTAAAGTCAGTCCTGAAACTGTGTAATGGTTAAGGATTGAGTTTCTATCCTCATCCACATGTTTAAAGAATCTTCTGTATTGGCTATCTCTAACCAAATTAGTGGGAATGGGAGAGGGCGGGGAACAGCTGACTAAGAATCTACTCATCTATAGTCCTTTTATCTTTTCATTTAGAAGGGTAAGCTACTGAATGTCATATATATAATGCGGTACATAAAACGTGATAAATGCTGCACCTAACACACAAAGTCTACAATAGACCATAGATCTACAAAGGACTATGATCTATGGATCAGAACTAGCAGAGTTAACATCAACCCAGTTCCTAGCAAACGTTGCTAACTTATGGCCATAGCTATCATTTCAGGCCCAATACCCCCTTTATAAAAGCAAATATTCTGTAGACCCCCTTCCCTTCCAAATGAGGCACTCTATCTTCAAGTATAATTTTTAAGTAAATTTAAATCAATTTAGAATAATGGAATATATGTTATTGTACATTCATAACTATACTATATTCCTATTCCTACACCCCGCTTAATTATAATAAGTAAGTTAGGATCAGGGAAAGCAATATGAGAAATTATCCCACACGGGAAGTTCAGGAAAAATGAAAGAGCAAAGGCAGAGATGGACTCTCAGCTACTAGCAGGACAGTTTTCTCTGTAGACGATCACAGACAAAGGGGGAAAAATACTTGACTGGAGTATGTATAACATGCTAAGATAAATTACAATCTGTCAATGTTGACCAAGAGTGAGGAAGTTTGATATTCTTGTGAATGAGCTATTTATAAACGTACTTATAAACCAATTCAGTGTGTTATGACACGAGTTAAGAGTGCCAATGAAGTGCCCTGGAAACATTTCATCCCAGAGCCAGCCACATGTCCAAAGATGCATTCAGTCTGTGGTGGGAAAGAAAAGTGGGCCGGGGGCTCCAGATGAGGGGAGCCGTGTAGCAACTTGGGGCAAGGACGCAGATGCCAAAGCTGGGCCTGTCCGACAGGGAGCTCAGGAGGGACTCAGCTGCTGCTTTGGGAGGTGGCAGGAGGTGGGGGGAGGGGATAGCCCGACCCTGGCTCCTGAAGCACCCCTCCCCTCCCTTCCTACTTGGGTCCCACACAGCGCCCCTCACTGCATCCTGCCTTGGCCTACCTGTGCCCCACATACACCCCGATGCTTCCCTCCCCGTTGCCTGACCCCGAGCCTCCCTGCCTGCCTTCGACCATCCCCAGTACCCCCATCGTGCGGTGACCTACCTGCACCTGGGGCTCCATCCTGCTTCCCTGCTGGGGACTGGCCTTCTTGGACATGTGCGTGTCCTGGCAAGCTCTGGAGCCCTGAAATACCTGAAATAACCGTAAGTTCAGGAAAAGAATAAAGCTCAATGATAAAGAAAATCTCTATCATTTTATTCATTGAATCATGTTGTTTATGTTTACATATAAAATATGCATATCTGTGTGCATATGCATGGCTATATTTTGGGTTTTTATGTAATAAAATTACATATTAACATTTTATTTCTTCAAAACATTGAAGCATTGTGGCAAAATGTTAGCATTTAAAAAGCTTTCTTTTAAGAAATCAAATCATATACAAATGCTTGAAGTTTCTTTTTCACCTTTCCTTTATCCCATTCCCTTCTTTGCATCCAAAGAGGTAACCGTTATCCTGAAGTCAGTGTTGTTTTACTTTCCCAGCTGGTTTGTTTTTTTTTTTTTTTTTTTTTTTGCCAGTCCCGCGGCCTGGGGAGGGTGCGGCTCAGGCGAAAGAATGAGGGGCGGGTTCCCCTCCTGATCTCAGAGAAGCTCCCAAAAGGGCAGCGGCGTGCCCACCTGCCGCCACCTCGGGCGGCCGCGAACCATTCAAATCGCCCGCGCCAAGAGCTACCCGGCGCTCGCGATTGGCTGAGCCGGACCAGCGCCCCTGGGCGGGGCCGGCCCCCTCGCAGCCGCCGCGGGTCCCGCCCCCACGCAGGGGCCGCGGGTCCCGCCCCGATGGTGCGCATGCGCGCAGCCCCCAGAGGAAAGAGTCTGCGCACACCCCCGCCCGGCCTCCGACTCGCGGCGCGGCTCCCTCCCCTGTCCGCGGAGGCTTGTCGGCTCGGCGAGACAGCAAGAGCTGCGGCCGGCAGGGGGCTGTGCGGACCCAAGGCGGCTGCGGTGGCGCCGGCTTGTGGAAAATGCCACCAGGCAGCGCTTCGGTTCGTTGCTCGTGTGACGGCCGTTCCCCCCCCACATCCCTGAACCCCCTGCGACCGCCGGGGAAGAACCGGCCCGCGCAGTGAGTACCGCACCGAGACGCTTCGGCGGGAACGAGGCCGACGGCCGGCTGTGCCGGTTGCGCCCCTGAGGTGAGTGCGGGCGGCGGCGGCGGCGGCGGCGGCAGGGCGCGGGGCGCGGGAAGGACGGGGGTTGCGGCGGCTGCCACCCCGGGTCCCCGCGGCGGAGGGAGGCCGCGCGGGCCTCTGCGGGGCGGGGAGGGCCGGCGCCGTCAGTGTTTAGTCTCAGCTATTCTGATGTGTAGTTTTGTGCCCTTTGCTATGTCCAATCCTATATGAATTTCTGTTTTTATCTGATCGCATGGGACTAGCCCAGTGGTTCTCCAATTGGCTGGACATTCAAATTGTTTGGAAAACTTTTTAAAAACATAGGGGCCTGCAGCCTTCCCCAGACAAGTTAATTCAAAATTTCTGAAGGTGGGGCTGAGGCATTAGTATTTTCTTAAGCTTCCTGTGTGATTATAATTAGTCCAACAATCACTCCCAACTCTAATAAAACGTTCTGACATTTTATAAAACTTGCCGATTGAGAACCTCAGCATGTGTTTCAAATGAGTTCAGAGGAGAGAATTTCCAGTGTTAGGTGTTGGTGTTTGTTCTATCAGTTGCATTCACAATGTAGGCTGACAAGGGGGAAAAAAAAAAAAAAACAACAACAAGAAAAAAAAATTCACAGGGAAGTTAGACAGGCCGTGCAAAGGAGAGCTCAATCACAGAAGAGCTGTCTCCAGGAGACCAAAGTCATGCTCTTTAACATTCTAAGTGATTGGTTTGTGCAGTGAACCAAATCTGAGCAGTTCCAATGTTTGAAAATGTAATGACTTGAATAGAAATACTAATATACCCTTCAAGGTCATGAAACAGTTCCTTGGCCTGAGGAAACATGTAACTTCTGTGAGCTCATGTAGGTCAATTTGAAGGGCCTCTTATAACCTTAAGATTCATCTTGCTCCTTATCTTTCCTCTGCCTTAAAATATGTTAATACCAGCTTTGGAATCAAATCAGTTCTTTTCTTTTTAAATCTGCCTTTTTAAAACTTCCTTTGTATTTGCAGAATTACCAAGGAGTTGTTAAAAATGACCGTATTTTCTACCTCTGAATGAAATTAAGCAAAGACCGAAGTACGAAAATGTCATCGAAACAAGAGACTATAAAAGAAATCTGAGAATAGCGGTACCTTGCTAATGATAGCCTAAAATTTAATTTAAAGTCAGTCCTGAAAATGTGTAATGGTTAAGGATTGAGTTTCTATCCTCATCCACATGTTTAAAGAATCTTCTGTATTGGCTATCTCTAACCAAATTAGTGGGAATGGAAGATGGCGGGGAACAACTCACTAAGAATCTACTCATCTATAGTCCTTTTATCTTTTTATTTACAAGGGTAAGCTACTGAATATCATATATATAATGCGGTACATAAAATGTGATAAATGCTGCACCTAACACACAAAGTCTACAACAGACCATAGATCTACAAAGGACTATGATCTATGGTTCAGAACTAGCAGAGTTAACATCAACCCAGTTCCTAGCAAACGTTGCTAACTTATGTCCATAGTTATCATTTCGGACCCAATACCCCCTATATAATAGCAAATATTGTGTAGACCCCCTTCCCTTCCAAACGAGCCACTCTATCTTCAACTATAATTTTTAAGTACATTTAAATCAATTTAGAATAATGGAATATATGTTATTGTACATTCATAAGTATACTATATTCCTATTCCTACACCCCGCTTAATTATAATAAGTAAGTTAGGATCAGGGAAAGCAATATGAGAAATTATCCCACACGGGAAGTTCAGGAAAAATGAAAGAGCAAAGGCAGAGATGGACTCTCAGCTACTAGCAGGCCAGTTTTCTCTGTAGACGATCACAGACAAAGGGGGAAAAATACTTGACTGGAGTATGTATAACATGCTAAGATAAATTACAATCTGTCAATGTTGACCAAGAGTGAGGAAGTTTGATATTCTTGTGAATGAGCTATTTATAAACGTACTTATAAACCAATTCAGTGTGTTATGACACGAGTTAAGAGTGCCAATGAAGTGCCCTGGAAACATTTCATCCCAGAGCCAGCCACATGTCCAAAGATGCATTCAGTCTGTGGTGGGAAAGAAAAGTGGGCCGGGGGCTCCAGATGAGGGGAGCCGTGTAGCAACTTGGGGCAAGGACGCAGATGCCAAAGCTGGGCCTGTCCGACAGGGAGCTCAGGAGGGACTCAGCTGCTGCTTTGGGAGGTGGCAGGAGGTGCGGGGAGGGGATAGCCCGACCCTGGCTCCTGAAGCACCCCTCCCCTCCCTTCCTAATTGGGTCCCACACAGCGCCCCTCACTGCATCCTGCCTTGGCCTACCTGTGCCCCACATACACCCCGATGCTTCCCTCCCCGTTGCCTGACCCCGAGCCTCCCTGCCTGCCTTCGACCATCCCCAGTACCCCCATCGTGCGGTGACCTACCTGCACCTGGGGCTCCATCCTGCTTCCCTGCTGGGGACTGGCCTTCTTGGACATGTGCGTGTCCTGGCAAGCTCTGGAGCCCTGAAATACCTGAAATAACCGTAAGTTCAGGAAAAGAATAAAGCTCAATGATAAAGAAAATCTCTATCATTTTATTCATTGAATCATGTTGTTTATGTTTACATATAAAATATGCATATCTGTGTGCATATGCATGGCTATATTTTGGGTTTTTATGTAATAAAATTACATATTAACATTTTATTTCTTCAAAACATTGAAGCATTGTGGCAAAATGTTAGCATTTAAAAATCTTTCTTTTAAGAAATCAAATCATATACAAATGCTTGAAGTTTCTTTTTCACCTTTCCTTTATCCTATTCCCTTCTTTCCATCCAAAGAAATAAACGTTATCCTGAAGTCAGTGTTGTTTTACTTTCCCAGCTGGTTTGTTTTTTTGTTTTTTTTTTTTTTGCCGGTCCCGCGGCCTGGGGAGGGTGCGGCTCAGGCGAAAGAATGAGGGGCGGGTTCCCCTCCTGATCTCAGAGAAGCTCCCAAAAGGGCAGCGGCGTGCCCACCTGCCGCCACCTCGGGCGGCCGCGAACCATTCAAATCGCCCGCGCCAAGAGCTACCCGGCGCTCGCGATTGGCTGAGCCGGACCAGCGCCCCTGGGCGGGGCCGGCCCCCTCGCAGCGGCCGCGGGTCCCGCCCCCACGCAGGGGCCGCGGGTCCCGCCCCGCTGGTGCGCATGCGCGCAGTCCCCAGAGGAAAGAGTCTGCGCACACCCCCGCCCGGCCTCCGACTCGCGCCGCGGCTCCCTCCCCTGTCCGCGGAGGCTTGTCGGCTCGGCGAGACAGCAAGAGCTGCGGCCGGCAGGGGGCTGTGCGGACCCAAGGCGGCTGCGGTGGCGCCGGCTTGTGGAAAATGCCACCAGGCAGCGCTTCGGTTCGTTGCTCGTGTGACGGCCGTTCCCCCCCCACATCCCTGAACCCCCTGCGACCGCCGGGGAAGAACCGGCCCGCGCAGTGAGTACCGCACCGAGACGCTTCGGCGGGAACGAGGCCGACGGCCGGCTGTGCCGGTTGCGCCCCTGAGGTGAGTGCGGGCGGCGGCGGCGGCGGCGGCGGCAGGGCGCGGGGCGCGTTAAGGACGGGGGTTGCGGCGGCTGCCACCCCGGGTCCCCGCGGCGGAGGGAGGCCGCGCGGGCCTCTGCGGGGCGGGGAGGGCCGGCGCCGTCAGTGTTTAGTCTCAGCTATTCTGATGTGTAGTTTTGTGCCCTTTGCTATGTCCAATCCTATATGAATTTCTGTTTTTATCTGATCGCATGGGACTAGCCCAGTGGTTCTCCAATTGGCTGGACATTCAAATTGTTTGGAAAACTTTTTAAAAACATAGGGGCCTGCAGCCTTCCCCAGACAAGTTAATTCAAAATTTCTGAAGGTGGGGCTGAGGCATTAGTATTTTCTTAAGCTTCCTGTGTGATTATAATTAGTCAAACAATCACTCCCAACTCTAATAAAACGTTCTGACATTTTATAAAACTTGCCGATTGAGAACCTCAGCATGTGTTTCAAATGAGTTCAGAGGAGAGAATTTCCAGTGTTAGGTGTTGGTGTTTGTTCTATCAGTTGCATTCACAATGTAGGCTGACAAGGGGAAAAAAAAAAAAAAAAACAACAACAAGAAAAAAAAATTCACAGGGAAGTTAGACAGGCCGTGCAAACGAGAACTCAATCACAGAAGAGCTGTCTCCAGGAGACCAAAGTCATGCTCTTTAACATTCTAAGTGATTGGTTTGTGCAGTGAACCAAATCTGAGCAGTTCCAATGTTTGAAAATGTAATGACTTACATAGAAATACTAATATACCCTTCAAGGTCATGAAACAGTCCCTTGGCCTGAGGAAACATGTAACTTCTGTGAGCTCATGTAGGTCAATTTGAAGGGCCTCTTATAACCTTAAGATTCATCTTGCTCCTTATCTTTCCTCTGCCTTAAAATATGTTAATACCAGCTTTGGAATCAAATCAATTCTTTTCTTTTTAAATCTGCCTTTTTAAAACTTCCTTTGTATTTGCAGAATTACCAAGGAGTTGTTAAAAATGACCGTATTTTCTACCTCTGAATGAAATTAAGCAAAGACCGAAGTACGAAAAGGTCATCGAAACAAGAGACTATAAAAGAAACCTGAGAATAGCGGTACACTGCTAATGATAGCCTAAAATTTAATTTAAAGTCAGTCCTGAAACTGTGTAATGGTTAAGGATTGAGTTTCTATCCTCATCCACATGTTTAAAGAATCTTCTGTATTGGCTATCTCTAACCAAATTAGTGGGAATGGGAGAGGGCGGGGAACAGCTGACTAAGAATCTACTCATCTATAGTCCTTTTATCTTTTCATTTAGAAGGGTAAGCTACTGAATGTCATATATATAATGCGGTACATAAAACGTGATAAATGCTGCACCTAACACACAAAGTCTACAATAGACCATAGATCTACAAAGGACTATGATCTATGGAGCAGAACTAGCAGAGTTAACATCAACCCAGTTCCTAGCAAACGTTGCTAACTTATGGCCATAGCTATCATTTCAGGCCCAATACCCCCTTTATAAAAGCAAATATTCTGTAGACCCCCTTCCCTTCCAAATGAGGCACTCTATCTTCAAGTATAATTTTTAAGTAAATTTAAATCAATTTAGAATAATGGAATATATGTTATTGTACATTCATAACTATACTATATTCCTATTCCTACACCCCGCTTAATTATAATAAGTAAGTTAGGATCAGGGAAAGCAATATGAGAAATTATCCCACACGGGAAGTTCAGGAAAAATGAAAGAGCAAAGGCAGAGATGGACTCTCAGCTACTAGCAGGCCAGTTTTCTCTGTAGACGATCACAGACAAAGGGGGAAAAATACTTAACTGGAGTATGTATAACATGCTAAGATCAATTACAATCTGTCAATGTTGACCAAGAGTGAGGAAGTTTGATATTCTTGTGAATGAGCTATTTATAAACGTACTTATAAAACAATTCAGTGTGTTATGACACGAGTTAAGAGTGCCAATGAAGTGCCCTGGAAACATTTCATCCCAGAGCCAGCCACATGTCCAAAGATGCATTCAGTCTGTGGTGGGAAAGGAAAGTGGGCCGGGGGCTCCAGATGAGGGGAGCCGTGTAGCAACTTGGGGCAAGGACGCAGATGCCAAAGCTGGGCCTGTCCGACAGGGAGCTCAGGAGGGACTCAGCTGCTGCTTTGGGAGGTGGCAGGAGGTGGGGGGAGGGGATAGCCCGACCCTGGCTCCTGAAGCACCCCTCCCCTCCCTTCCTACTTGGGTCCCACACAGCGCCCCTCACTGCATCCTGCCTTGGCCTACCTGTGCCCCACGTACACCCCGATGCTTCCCTCCCCGTTGCCTGAGCCCGAGCCTCCCTGCCTGCCTTCGACCATCCCCAGTACCCCCATCGTGCCGTGACCTACCTGCACCTGGGGCTCCATCCTGCTTCCCTGCTGGGGACTGGCCTTCTTGGACATGTGCGTCTCCTGGCAAGCTCTGGAGCCCTGAAGTACCTGAAATAACCTTAAGTTCAGGAAAAGAATAAAGCTCAATGATAAAGAAAATCTCTATCATTTTATTCATTGAATCATGTTGTTTATGTTTACATATAAAATATGCATATCTGTGTGCATATGCATGGCTATATTTTGGGTTTTTATGTAATAAAATTACATATTAACATTTTATTTCTTTAAAACATTGACGCATTGTGGCAAAACGTTAGCATTTAAAAATCTTTCTTTTCAGAAATCAGATCGTATACAAATGCTTGAAGTTTCTTTTTCACCTTTCCTTTATCCCATTCCCTTCTTTGCATCCAAAGAGGTAACCGTTATCCTGAAGTCAGTGTTGTTTTACTTTCCCAGCTGTTTTTTTTTTCGCCAGTCCCGCGGCCTGGGGAGGGTGGGGCTCCGGCGAAAGGACGAGGGGCGGGTTCCCCTCCCGATCTCAGAGAAACTCCAAAAGGGCAGCGGCGTGCCCACCTGCCGCCACCTCGGGCGGCCGCGAACCATTCAAATCGCCCGCGCCAAGAGGCACCCGGCGCTCGCGATTGGCTGAGCCTGACCAGCGCCCCTGGGCGGGGCCGGCCCCCTCGCAGCGGCCGCGGGTCCCGCCCCCACGCAGGGGCCGCGTTTCCCGCCCCGCTGGTGCGCATGCGCGCAGTCCCCAGAGGAAAGAGTCTGCGCACACCCCCGCCCGGCCTCCGACTCGCGCCGCGGCTCCCTCCCTTGTCCGCGGAGGCTTGTCGGCTCGGCGAGACAGCAAGAGCTGCGGCCGGCAGGGGGCTGTGCGGACCCAAGGCGGCTGCGGTGGCGCCGGCCTGTGGAAAATGCCACCAGGCGGCGCTTCGGGTCGTTGCTCGTGTGACGGCCGTTCCCCGCCCCCCCATCCCTGAACCCCCTGCGACCGCCGGGGAAGAACCGGCCCGCGCAGTGAGTACCGCACCGAGACGCTTCGGCGGGAACGAGGCCGACGGCCGGCTGTGCCGGTTGCGCCCCTGAGGTGAGTGCGGGCTGCGGCGGCGGCGGCGGCGGCGGCGGCGGCGGCGGCGGCAGGGCGCGGGGCGCGGGAAGGACGGGGGTTGCGGCGGCTGCCACCCCGGGTCCCCGCGGCGGAGGGAGGCCGCGCGGGCCTCTGCGGGGCGGGGAGGGCCGGCGCCGTCAGTGTTTAGTCTCAGCTATTCTGATGTGTAGTTTTGTGCCCTTTGCTATGTCCAATCCTATATGAATTTCTGTTTTTATCTGATCGCATGGGACTAGCCCAGTGGTTCTCCAATTGGCTGGACATTCAAATTGCTTGGAAAACTTTTTAAAAACATAGGGGCCTGCAGCCTTCCCCAGACAAGTTAATTCAGAATTTCTGAAGGTGGGGCTGAGGCATTAGTATTTTCTTAAGCTCCCTGTGTGATTATAATGAGTCCAACAATCACTCCCAACTCTAATAAAACGTTCTGACATTTTATAAAACTTGCCGATTGAGAACCTCAGCATGTGTTTCAAATGAGTTCAGAGGAGAGAGTTTCCAGTGTTAGGTGTTGGTGTTTGTTCTATCAGTTGCATTCACAATGTAGGCTGACAAGGGGAAAAAAAAAAAAAAACAACAACAACAAGAAAAAAAAATTCAAAGGGAAGGTAGACAGGCCGTGCAAAGGAGAGCTCAATCACAGAAGAGCTGTCTCCAGGAGACCAAAGTCATGCTCTTTAACATTCTAAGTGATTGGTTTGTGCAGTGAACCAAATCTGAGCAGTTCCAATGTTTGAAAATGTAATGACTTACATAGAAATACTAATATACCCTTCAAGGTCATGAAACAGTTCCTTGGCCTTAGGAAACGTGTAACTTCTGTGAGCTCATGTAGGTCAATTTGATGGGCCTCTTATAATCTTAAGATTCATCTTGCTCCTTATCTTTCCTCTGCATTAAAATATGTTAATACCAGCTTTGGAATCAAATCAATTCTTTTCTTTTTAAATCTGCCTTTTTAAAAGTTCCTTTGTATTTGCAGAATTACCAAGGAGTTGTTAAAAATTACCGTATTTTCTACCTCTGAATGAAATTAAGCAAAGACCGAAGTACGAAAAGGTCATCGAAACAAGAGACTATAAAAGAAACCTGAGAATAGCGGTACACTGCTAATGATAGCCTAAAATTTAATTTAAAGTCAGTCCTGAAACTGTGTAATGGTTAAGGATTGAGTTTCTATCCTCATCCACATGTTTAAAGAATCTTCTGTATTGGCTATCTCTAACCAAATTAGTGGGAATGGGAGAGGGCGGGGAACAGCTCACTAAGAATCTACTCATCTATAGTCCTTTTATCTTTTCATTTAGAAGGGTAAGCTACTGAATGTCATATATATAATGCGGTACATAAAATGTGATAAATGCTGCACCTAACACACAAAGTCTACAATAGACCATAGATCTACAAAGGACTATGATCTATGGATCAGAACTAGCAGAGTTAACATCAACCCAGTTCCTAGCAAACGTTGCTAACTTATGGCCATAGCTATCATTTCAGGCCCAATACCCCCTTTATAAAAGCAAATATTCTGTAGACCCCCTTCCCTTCCAAATGAGGCACTCTATCTTCAAGTATAATTTTTAAGTAAATTTAAATCAATTTAGAATAATGGAATATATGTTATTGTACATTCATAACTATACTATATTCCTATTCCTACACCCCGCTTAATTATAATAAGTAAGTTAGGATCAGGGAAAGCAATATGAGAAATTATCCCACACGGGAAGTTCAGGAAAAATGAAAGAGCAAAGGCAGAGATGGACTCTCAGCTACTAGCAGGCCAGTTTTCTCTGTAGACGATCACAGACAAAGGGGGAAAAATACTTAACTGGAGTATGTATAACATGCTAAGATCAATTACAATCTGTCAATGTTGACCAAGAGTGAGGAAGTTTGATATTCTTGTGAATGAGCTATTTATAAACGTACTTATAAAACAATTCAGTGTGTTATGACACGAGTTAAGAGTGCCAATGAAGTGCCCTGGAAACATTTCATCCCAGAGCCAGCCACATGTCCAAAGATGCATTCAGTCTGTGGTGGGAAAGGAAAGTGGGCCGGGGGCTCCAGATGAGGGGAGCCGTGTAGCAACTTGGGGCAAGGACGCAGATGCCAAAGCTGGGCCTGTCCGACAGGGAGCTCAGGAGGGACTCAGCTGCTGCTTTGGGAGGTGGCAGGAGGTGGGGGGAGGGGATAGCCCGACCCTGGCTCCTGAAGCACCCCTCCCCTCCCTTCCTACTTGGGTCCCACACAGCGCCCCTCACTGCATCCTGCCTTGGCCTACCTGTGCCCCACATACACCCCGATGCTTCCCTCCCCGTTGCCTGAGCCCGAGCCTCACTGCCTGCCTTCGACCATCCCCAGTACCCCCATCGTGCCGTGACCTACCTGCACCTGGGGCTCCATCCTGCTTCCCTGCTGGGGACTGGCCTTCTTGGACATGTGCATCTCCTGGCAAGCTCTGGAGCCCTGAAGTACCTGAAATAACCTTAAGTTCAGGAAAAGAATAAAGCTCAATGATAAAGAAAATCTCTATCATTTTATTCATTGAATCATGTTGTTTATGTTTACATATAAAATATGCATATCTGTGTGCATATGCATGGCTATATTTTGGGTTTTTATGTAATAAAATTACATATTAACATTTTATTTCTTTAAAACATTGACGCATTGTGGCAAAACGTTAGCATTTAAAAATCTTTCTTTTCAGAAATCAGATCGTATACAAATGCTTGAAGTTTCTTTTTCACCTTTCCTTTATCCCATTCCCTTCTTTGCATCCAAAGAGGTAACCGTTATCCTGAAGTCAGTGTTGTTTTACTTTCCCAGCTGTTTTTTTTTTCGCCAGTCCCGCGGCCTGGGGAGGGTGGGGCTCCGGCGAAAGGACGAGGGGCGGGTTCCCCTCCCGATCTCAGAGAAGCTCCCAAAAGGGCAGCGGCGTGCCCACCTGCCGCCACCTCGGGCGGCCGCGAACCATTCAAATCGCCCGCGCCAAGAGGTACCCGGCGCTCGCGATTGGCTGAGCCGGACCAGCGCCCCTGGGCGGGGCCGGCCCCCTCGCAGCGGCCGCGGGTCCCGCCCCCACGCAGGGGCCTCGGGTCCCGCCCCGCTGTTGCGCATGCGCGCAGTCCCCAGAGGGAAGAGTCTGCGCACACCCCCGCCCGGCCTCCAACTCGCGCCGCGGCTCCCTCCCTTGTCCGCGGAGGCTTGTCGGCTCGGCGAGACAGCAAGAGCTGCGGCCGGCAGGGGGCTGTGCGGACCCAAGGCGGCTGCGGTGGCGCCGGCCTGTGGAAAATGCCACCAGGCGGCGCTTCGGGTCGTTGCTCGTGTGACGTCCGTTCCCCGCCCCCCCATCCCTGAACCCCCTGCGACCGCCGGGGAAGAACCGGCCCGCGCAGTGAGTACCGCACCGAGACGCTTCGGCGGGAACGAGGCCGACGGCCGGCTGTGCCGGTTGCGCCCCTGAGGTGAGTGCGGGCTGCGGCGGCGGCGGCGGCGGCGGCGGCGGCGGCGTCGGCAGGGCCCGGGGCGCGGGAAGGACGGGGGTTGCGGCGGCTGCCACCCCGGGTCCCCGCGGCGGAGGGAGGCCGCGCGGGCCTCTGCGGGGCGGGGAGGGCCGGCGCCGTCAGTGTTTAGTCTCAGCTATTCTGATGTCTAGTTTTGTGCCCTTTGCTATGTCCAATCCTATATGAATTTCTGTTTTTATCTGATCGCATGGGACTAGCCCAGTGGTTCTCCAATTGGCTGGACATTCAAATTGCTTGGAAAACTTTTTAAAAACATAGGGGCCTGCAGCCTTCCCCAGACAAGTTAATTCAGAATTTCTGAAGGTGGGGCTGAGGCATTAGTATTTTCTTAAGCTCCCTGTGTGATTATAATGAGTCCAACAATCACTCCCAACTCTAATAAAACGTTCTGACATTTTATAAAACTTGCCGATTGAGAACCTCAGCATGTGTTTCAAATGAGTTCAGAGGAGAGAGTTTCCAGTGTTAGGTGTTGGTGTTTGTTCTATCAGTTGCATTCACAATGTAGGCTGACAAGGGGAAAAAAAAAAAAAAAAAAAAAAAACAACAACAACAAGAAAAAAAAATTCAAAGGGAAGGTAGACAGGCCGTGCAAAGGAGAGCTCAATCACAGAAGAGCTGTCTCCAGGAGACCAAAGTCATGCTCTTTAACATTCTAAGTGATTGGTTTGTGCAGTGAACCAAATCTGAGCAGTTCCAATGTTTGAAAATGTAATGACTTACATAGAAATACTAATATACCCTTCAAGGTCATGAAACAGTTCCTTGGCCTTAGGAAACGTGTAACTTCTGTGAGCTCATGTAGGTCAATTTGATGGGCCTCTTATAATCTTAAGATTCATCTTGCTCCTTATCTTTCCTCTGCATTAAAATATGTTCATACCAGCTTTGGAATCAAATCAATTCTTTTCTTTTTAAATCTGCCTTTTTAAAAGTTCCTTTGTATTTGCAGAATTACCAAGGAGTTGTTAAAAATTACCGTATTTTCTACCTCTGAATGAAATTAAGCAAAGACCGAAGTACGAAAAGGTCATCGAAACAAGAGACTATAAAAGAAACCTGAGAATAGCGGTACACTGCTAATGATAGCCTAAAATTTAATTTAAAGTCAGTCCTGAAACTGTGTAATGGTTAAGGATTGAGTTTCTATCCTCATCCACATGTTTAAAGAATCTTCTGTATTGGCTATCTCTAACCAAATTAGTGGGAATGGGAGAGGGCGGGGAACAGCTCACTAAGAATCTACTCATCTATAGTCCTTTTATCTTTTCATTTAGAAGGGTAAGCTACTGAATGTCATATATATAATGCGGTACATAAAACGTGATAAATGCTGCACCTAACACACAAAGTCTACAATAGACCATAGATCTACAAAGGACTATGATCTATGGAGCAGAACTAGCAGAGTTAACATCAACCCAGTTCCTAGCAAACGTTGCTAACTTATGGCCATAGCTATCATTTCAGGCCCAATACCCCCTTTATAAAAGCAAATATTCTGTAGACCCCCTTCCCTTCCAAATGAGGCACTCTATCTTCAACTATAATTTTTAAGTAAATTTAAATCAATTTAGAATAATGGAATATATGTTATTGTACATTCATAACTATACTATATTCCTATTCCTACACCCCGCTTAATTATAATAAGTAAGTTAGGATCAGGGAAAGCAATATGAGAAATTATCCCACACGGGAAGTTCAGGAAAAATGAAAGAGCAAAGGCAGAGATGGACTCTCAGCTACTAGCAGGCCAGTTTTCTCTGTAGACGATCACAGACAAAGGGGGAAAAATACTTAACTGGAGTATGTATAACATGCTAAGATCAATTACAATCTGTCAATGTTGACCAAGAGTGAGGAAGTTTGATATTCTTGTGAATGAGCTATTTATAAACGTACTTATAAAACAATTCAGTGTGTTATGACACGAGTTAAGAGTGCCAATGAAGTGCCCTGGAAACATTTCATCCCAGAGCCAGCCACATGTCCAAAGATGCATTCAGTCTGTGGTGGGAAAGGAAAGTGGGCCGGGGGCTCCAGATGAGGGGAGCCGTGTAGCAACTTGGGGCAAGGACGCAGATGCCAAAGCTGGGCCTGTCCGACAGGGAGCTCAGGAGGGACTCAGCTGCTGCTTTGGGAGGTGGCAGGAGGTGGGGGGAGGGGATAGCCCGACCCTGGCTCCTGAAGCACCCCTCCCCTCCCTTCCTACTTGGGTCCCACACAGCGCCCCTCACTGCATCCTGCCTTGGCCTACCTGTGCCCCACGTACACCCCGATGCTTCCCTCCCCGTTGCCTGAGCCCGAGCCTCCCTGCCTGCCTTCGACCATCCCCAGTACCCCCATCGTGCCGTGACCTACCTGCACCTGGGGCTCCATCCTGCTTCCCTGCTGGGGACTGGCCTTCTTGGACATGTGCGTCTCCTGGCAAGCTCTGGAGCCCTGAAGTACCTGAAATAACCTTAAGTTCAGGAAAAGAATAAAGCTCAATGATAAAGAAAATCTCTATCATTTTATTCATTGAATCATGTTGTTTATGTTTACATATAAAATATGCATATCTGTGTGCATATGCATGGCTATATTTTGGGTTTTTATGTAATAAAATTACATATTAACATTTTATTTCTTTAAAACATTGACGCATTGTGGCAAAACGTTAGCATTTAAAAATCTTTCTTTTCAGAAATCAGATCGTATACAAATGCTTGAAGTTTCTTTTTCACCTTTCCTTTATCCCATTCCCTTCTTTGCATCCAAAGAGGTAACCGTTATCCTGAAGTCAGTGTTGTTTTACTTTCCCAGCTGTTTTTTTTTTCGCCAGTCCCGCGGCCTGGGGAGGGTGGGGCTCCGGCGAAAGGACGAGGGGCGGGTTCCCCTCCCGATCTCAGAGAAACTCCAAAAGGGCAGCGGCGTGCCCACCTGCCGCCACCTCGGGCGGCCGCGAACCATTCAAATCGCCCGCGCCAAGAGGCACCCGGCGCTCGCGATTGGCTGAGCCTGACCAGCGCCCCTGGGCGGGGCCGGCCCCCTCGCAGCGGCCGCGGGTCCCGCCCCCACGCAGGGGCCGCGTTTCCCGCCCCGCTGGTGCGCATGCGCGCAGTCCCCAGAGGAAAGAGTCTGCGCACACCCCCGCCCGGCCTCCGACTCGCGCCGCGGCTCCCTCCCTTGTCCGCGGAGGCTTGTCGGCTCGGCGAGACAGCAAGAGCTGCGGCCGGCAGGGGGCTGTGCGGACCCAAGGCGGCTGCGGTGGCGCCGGCCTGTGGAAAATGCCACCAGGCGGCGCTTCGGGTCGTTGCTCGTGTGACGGCCGTTCCCCGCCCCCCCATCCCTGAACCCCCTGCGACCGCCGGGGAAGAACCGGCCCGCGCAGTGAGTACCGCACCGAGACGCTTCGGCGGGAACGAGGCCGACGGCCGGCTGTGCCGGTTGCGCCCCTGAGGTGAGTGCGGGCTGCGGCGGCGGCGGCGGCGGCGGCGGCGGCGGCGGCGGCAGGGCGCGGGGCGCGGGAAGGACGGGGGTTGCGGCGGCTGCCACCCCGGGTCCCCGCGGCGGAGGGAGGCCGCGCGGGCCTCTGCGGGGCGGGGAGGGCCGGCGCCGTCAGTGTTTAGTCTCAGCTATTCTGATGTGTAGTTTTGTGCCCTTTGCTATGTCCAATCCTATATGAATTTCTGTTTTTATCTGATCGCATGGGACTAGCCCAGTGGTTCTCCAATTGGCTGGACATTCAAATTGCTTGGAAAACTTTTTAAAAACATAGGGGCCTGCAGCCTTCCCCAGACAAGTTAATTCAGAATTTCTGAAGGTGGGGCTGAGGCATTAGTATTTTCTTAAGCTCCCTGTGTGATTATAATGAGTCCAACAATCACTCCCAACTCTAATAAAACGTTCTGACATTTTATAAAACTTGCCGATTGAGAACCTCAGCATGTGTTTCAAATGAGTTCAGAGGAGAGAGTTTCCAGTGTTAGGTGTTGGTGTTTGTTCTATCAGTTGCATTCACAATGTAGGCTGACAAGGGGAAAAAAAAAAAAAAAAAAAAAAAACAACAACAACAAGAAAAAAAAATTCAAAGGGAAGGTAGACAGGCCGTGCAAAGGAGAGCTCAATCACAGAAGAGCTGTCTCCAGGAGACCAAAGTCATGCTCTTTAACATTCTAAGTGATTGGTTTGTGCAGTGAACCAAATCTGAGCAGTTCCAATGTTTGAAAATGTAATGACTTACATAGAAATACTAATATACCCTTCAAGGTCATGAAACAGTTCCTTGGCCTTAGGAAACGTGTAACTTCTGTGAGCTCATGTAGGTCAATTTGATGGGCCTCTTATAATCTTAAGATTCATCTTGCTCCTTATCTTTCCTCTGCCTTAAAATATGTTCATACCAGCTTTGGAATCAAATCAATTCTTTTCTTTTTAAATCTGCCTTTTTAAAAGTTCCTTTGTATTTGCAGAATTACCAAGGAGTTGTTAAAAATTACCGTATTTTCTACCTCTGAATGAAATTAAGCAAAGACCGAAGTACGAAAAGGTCATCGAAACAAGAGACTATAAAAGAAACCTGAGAATAGCGGTACACTGCTAATGATAGCCTAAAATTTAATTTAAAGTCAGTCCTGAAACTGTGTAATGGTTAAGGATTGAGTTTCTATCCTCATCCACATGTTTAAAGAATCTTCTGTATTGGCTATCTCTAACCAAATTAGTGGGAATGGGAGAGGGCGGGGAACAGCTCACTAAGAATCTACTCATCTATAGTCCTTTTATCTTTTCATTTAGAAGGGTAAGCTACTGAATGTCATATATATAATGCGGTACATAAAACGTGATAAATGCTGCACCTAACACACAAAGTCTACAATAGACCATAGATCTACAAAGGACTATGATCTATGGAGCAGAACTAGCAGAGTTAACATCAACCCAGTTCCTAGCAAACGTTGCTAACTTATGGCCATAGCTATCATTTCAGGCCCAATACCCCCTTTATAAAAGCAAATATTCTGTAGACCCCCTTCCCTTCCAAATGAGGCACTCTATCTTCAAGTATAATTTTTAAGTAAATTTAAATCAATTTAGAATAATGGAATATATGTTATTGTACATTCATAACTATACTATATTCCTATTCCTACACCCCGCTTAATTATAATAAGTAAGTTAGGATCAGGGAAAGCAATATGAGAAATTATCCCACACGGGAAGTTCAGGAAAAATGAAAGAGCAAAGGCAGAGATGGACTCTCAGCTACTAGCAGGCCAGTTTTCTCTGTAGACGATCACAGACAAAGGGGGAAAAATACTTAACTGGAGTATGTATAACATGCTAAGATCAATTACAATCTGTCAATGTTGACCAAGAGTGAGGAAGTTTGATATTCTTGTGAATGAGCTATTTATAAACGTACTTATAAAACAATTCAGTGTGTTATGACACGAGTTAAGAGTGCCAATGAAGTGCCCTGGAAACATTTCATCCCAGAGCCAGCCACATGTCCAAAGATGCATTCAGTCTGTGGTGGGAAAGGAAAGTGGGCCGGGGGCTCCAGATGAGGGGAGCCGTGTAGCAACTTGGGGCAAGGACGCAGATGCCAAAGCTGGGCCTGTCCGACAGGGAGCTCAGGAGGGACTCAGCTGCTGCTTTGGGAGGTGGCAGGAGGTGGGGGGAGGGGATAGCCCGACCCTGGCTCCTGAAGCACCCCTCCCCTCCCTTCCTACTTGGGTCCCACACAGCGCCCCTCACTGCATCCTGCCTTGGCCTACCTGTGCCCCACATACACCCCGATGCTTCCCTCCCCGTTGCCTGAGCCCGAGCCTCCCTGCCTGCCTTCGACCATCCCCAGTACCCCCATCGTGCCGTGACCTACCTGCACCTGGGGCTCCATCCTGCTTCCCTGCTGGGGACTGGCCTTCTTGGACATGTGCGTCTCCTGGCAAGCTCTGGAGCCCTGAAGTACCTGAAATAACCTTAAGTTCAGGAAAAGAATAAAGCTCAATGATAAAGAAAATCTCTATCATTTTATTCATTGAATCATGTTGTTTATGTTTACATATAAAATATGCATATCTGTGTGCATATGCATGGCTATATTTTGGGTTTTTATGTAATAAAATTACATATTAACATTTTATTTCTTTAAAACATTGACGCATTGTGGCAAAACGTTAGCATTTAAAAATCTTTCTTTTCAGAAATCAGATCGTATACAAATGCTTGAAGTTTCTTTTTCACCTTTCCTTTATCCCATTCCCTTCTTTGCATCCAAAGAGGTAACCGTTATCCTGAAGTCAGTGTTGTTTTACTTTCCCAGCTGTTTTTTTTTTCGCCAGTCCCGCGGCCTGGGGAGGGTGGGGCTCCGGCGAAAGGACGAGGGGCGGGTTCCCCTCCCGATCTCAGAGAAGCTCCCAAAAGGGCAGCGGCGTGCCCACCTGCCGCCACCTCGGGCGGCCGCGAACCATTCAAATCGCCCGCGCCAAGAGGTACCCGGCGCTCGCGATTGGCTGAGCCGGACCAGCGCCCCTGGGCGGGGCCGGCCCCCTCGCAGCGGCCGCGGGTCCCGCCCCCACGCAGGGGCCGCGGGTCCCGCCCCGCTGGTGCGCATGCGCGCAGTCCCCAGAGGGAAGAGTCTGCGCACACCCCAGCCCGGCCTCCAACTCGCGCCGCGGCTCCCTCCCTTGTCCGCGGAGGCTTGTCGGCTCGGCGAGACAGCAAGAGCTGCGGCCGGCAGGGGGCTGTGCGGACCCAAGGCGGCTGCGGTGGCGCCGGCCTGTGGAAAATGCCACCAGGCGGCGCTTCGGGTCGTTGCTCGTGTGACGGCCGTTCCCCGCCCCCCCATCCCTGAACCCCCTGCGACCGCCGGGGAAGAACCGGCCCGCGCAGTGAGTACCGCACCGAGACGCTTCGGCGGGAACGAGGCCGACGGCCGGCTGTGCCGGTTGCGCCCCTGAGGTGAGTGCGGGCTGCGGCGGCGGCGGCGGCGGCGGCGGCGGCGGCGGCGGCGGCAGGGCGCGGGGCGCGGGAAGGACGGGGGTTGCGGCGGCTGCCACCCCGGGTCCCCGCGGCGGAGGGAGGCCGCGCGGGCCTCTGCGGGGCGGGGAGGGCCGGCGCCGTCAGTGTTTAGTCTCAGCTATTCTGATGTGTAGTTTTGTGCCCTTTGCTATGTCCAATCCTATATGAATTTCTGTTTTTATCTGATCGCATGGGACTAGCCCAGTGGTTCTCCAATTGGCTGGACATTCAAATTGCTTGGAAAACTTTTTAAAAACATAGGGGCCTGCAGCCTTCCCCAGACAAGTTAATTCAGAATTTCTGAAGGTGGGGCTGAGGCATTAGTATTTTCTTAAGCTCCCTGTGTGATTATAATGAGTCCAACAATCACTCCCAACTCTAATAAAACGTTCTGACATTTTATAAAACTTGCCGATTGAGAACCTCAGCATGTGTTTCAAATGAGTTCAGAGGAGAGAGTTTCCAGTGTTAGGTGTTGGTGTTTGTTCTATCAGTTGCATTCACAATGTAGGCTGACAAGGGGAAAAAAAAAAAAAAAAAAAACAACAACAAGAAAAAAAAATTCAAAGGGAAGGTAGACAGGCCGTGCAAAGGAGAGCTCAATCACAGAAGAGCTGTCTCCAGGAGACCAAAGTCATGCTCTTTATCATTCTAAGTGATTGGTTTGTGCAGTGAACCAAATCTGAGCAGTTCCAATGTTTGAAAATGTAATGACTTACATAGAAATACTAATATACCCTTCAAGGTCATGAAACAGTTCCTTGGCCTTAGGAAACGTGTAACTTCTGTGAGCTCATGTAGGTCAATTTGATGGGCCTCTTATAATCTTAAGATTCATCTTGCTCCTTATCTTTCCTCTGCATTAAAATATGTTAATACCAGCTTTGGAATCAAATCAATTCTTTTCTTTTTAAATCTGCCTTTTTAAAAGTTCCTTTGTATTTGCAGAATTACCAAGGAGTTGTTAAAAATGACCGTATTTTCTACCTCTGAATGAAATTAAGCAAAGACCGAAGTACGAAAAGGTCATCGAAACAAGAGACTATAAAAGAAACCTGAGAATAGCGGTACACTGCTAATGATAGCCTAAAATTTAATTTAAAGTCAGTCCTGAAACTGTGTAATGGTTAAGGATTGAGTTTCTATCCTCATCCACATGTTTAAAGAATCTTCTGTATTGGCTATCTCTAACCAAATTAGTGGGAATGGGAGAGGGCGGGGAACAGCTCACTAAGAATCTACTCATCTATAGTCCTTTTATCTTTTCATTTAGAAGGGTAAGCTACTGAATGTCATATATATAATGCGGTACATAAAACGTGATAAATGCTGCACCTAACACACAAAGTCTACAATAGACCATAGATCTACAAAGGACTATGATCTATGGAGCAGAACTAGCAGAGTTAACATCAACCCAGTTCCTAGCAAACGTTGCTAACTTATGGCCATAGCTATCATTTCAGGCCCAATACCCCCTTTATAAAAGCAAATATTCTGTAGACCCCCTTCCCTTCCAAATGAGGCACTCTATCTTCAAGTATAATTTTTAAGTACATTTAAATCAATTTAGAATAATGGAATATATGTTATTGTACATTCATAACTATACTATATTCCTATTCCTACACCCCGCTTAATTATAATAAGTAAGTTAGGATCAGGGAAAGCAATATGAGAAATTATCCCACACGGGAAGTTCAGGAAAAATGAAAGAGCAAAGGCAGAGATGGACTCTCAGCTACTAGCAGGCCAGTTTTCTCTGTAGACGATCACAGACAAAGGGGGAAAAATACTTAACTGGAGTATGTATAACATGCTAAGATCAATTACAATCTGTCAATGTTGACCAAGAGTGAGGAAGTTTGATATTCTTGTGAATGAGCTATTTATAAACGTACTTATAAAACAATTCAGTGTGTTATGACACGAGTTAAGAGTGCCAATGAAGTGCCCTGGAAACATTTCATCCCAGAGCCAGCCACATGTCCAAAGATGCATTCAGTCTGTGGTGGGAAAGGAAAGTGGGCCGGGGGCTCCAGATGAGGGGAGCCGTGTAGCAACTTGGGGCAAGGACGCAGATGCCAAAGCTGGGCCTGTCCGACAGGGAGCTCAGGAGGGACTCAGCTGCTGCTTTGGGAGGTGGCAGGAGGTGGGGGGAGGGGATAGCCCGACCCTGGCTCCTGAAGCACCCCTCCCCTCCCTTCCTACTTGGGTCCCACACAGCGCCCCTCACTGCATCCTGCCTTGGCCTACCTGTGCCCCACATACACCCCGATGCTTCCCTCCCCGTTGCCTGAGCCCGAGCCTCCCTGCCTGCCTTCGACCATCCCCAGTACCCCCATCGTGCCGTGACCTACCTGCACCTGGGGCTCCATCCTGCTTCCCTGCTGGGGACTGGCCTTCTTGGACATGTGCGTCTCCTGGCAAGCTCTGGAGCCCTGAAGTACCTGAAATAACCTTAAGTTCAGGAAAAGAATAAAGCTCAATGATAAAGAAAATCTCTATCATTTTATTCATTGAATCATGTTGTTTATGTTTACATATAAAATATGCATATCTGTGTGCATATGCATGGCTATATTTTGGGTTTTTATGTAATAAAATTACATATTAACATTTTATTTCTTTAAAACATTGACGCATTGTGGCAAAACGTTAGCATTTAAAAATCTTTCTTTTCAGAAATCAGATCGTATACAAATGCTTGAAGTTTCTTTTTCACCTTTCCTTTATCCCATTCCCTTCTTTGCATCCAAAGAGGTAACCGTTATCCTGAAGTCAGTGTTGTTTTACTTTCCCAGCTGTTTTTTTTTTCGCCAGTCCCGCGGCCTGGGGAGGGTGGGGCTCCGGCGAAAGGACGAGGGGCGGGTTCCCCTCCCGATCTCAGAGAAGCTCCCAAAAGGGCAGCGGCGTGCCCACCTGCCGCCACCTCGGGCGGCCGCGAACCATTCAAATCGCCCGCGCCAAGAGGTACCCGGCGCTCGCGATTGGCTGAGCCGGACCAGCGCCCCTGGGCGGGGCCGGCCCCCTCGCAGCGGCCGCGGGTCCCGCCCCCACGCAGGGGCCGCGGGTCCCGCCCCGCTGTTGCGCATGCGCGCAGTCCCCAGAGGGAAGAGTCTGCGCACACCCCCGCCCGGCCTCCAACTCGCGCCGCGGCTCCCTCCCTTGTCCGCGGAGGCTTGTCGGCTCGGCGAGACAGCAAGAGCTGCGGCCGGCAGGGGGCTGTGCGGACCCAAGGCGGCTGCGGTGGCGCCGGCCTGTGGAAAATGCCACCAGGCGGCGCTTCGGGTCGTTGCTCGTGTGACGGCCGTTCCCCGCCCCCCCATCCCTGAACCCCCTGCGACCGCCGGGGAAGAACCGGCCCGCGCAGTGAGTACCGCACCGAGACGCTTCGGCGGGAACGAGGCCGACGGCCGGCTGTGCCGGTTGCGCCCCTGAGGTGAGTGCGGGCTGCGGCGGCGGCGGCGGCGGCGGCGGCGGCGGCGGCGGCGGCGGCGGCGGCGGCAGGGCGCGGGGCGCGGGAAGGACGGGGGTTGCGGCGGCTGCCACCCCGGGTCCCCGCGGCGGAGGGAGGCCGCGCGGGCCTCTGCGGGGCGGGGAGGGCCGGCGCCGTCAGTGTTTAGTCTCAGCTATTCTGATGTCTAGTTTTGTGCCCTTTGCTATGTCCAATCCTATATGAATTTCTGTTTTTATCTGATCGCATGGGACTAGCCCAGTGGTTCTCCAATTGGCTGGACATTCAAATTGCTTGGAAAACTTTTTAAAAACATAGGGGCCTGCAGCCTTCCCCAGACAAGTTAATTCAGAATTTCTGAAGGTGGGGCTGAGGCATTAGTATTTTCTTAAGCTCCCTGTGTGATTATAATGAGTCCAACAATCACTCCCAACTCTAATAAAACGTTCTGACATTTTATAAAACTTGCCGATTGAGAACCTCAGCATGTGTTTCAAATGAGTTCAGAGGAGAGAGTTTCCAGTGTTAGGTGTTGGTGTTTGTTCTATCAGTTGCATTCACAATGTAGGCTGACAAGGGGAAAAAAAAAAAAAAAAAAAAAAACAACAACAAGAAAAAAAAATTCAAAGTGAAGGTAGACAGGCCGTGCAAAGGAGAGCTCAATCACAGAAGAGCTGTCTCCAGGAGACCAAAGTCATGCTCTTTAACATTCTAAGTGATTGGTTTGTGCAGTGAACCAAATCTGAGCAGTTCCAATGTTTGAAAATGTAATGACTTACATAGAAATACTAATATACCCTTCAAGGTCATGAAACAGTTCCTTGGCCTTAGGAAACGTGTAACTTCTGTGAGCTCATGTAGGTCAATTTGATGGGCCTCTTATAATCTTAAGATTCATCTTGCTCCTTATCTTTCCTCTGCATTAAAATATGTTAATACCAGCTTTGGAATCAAATCAATTCTTTTCTTTTTAAATCTGCCTTTTTAAAAGTTCCTTTGTATTTGCAGAATTACCAAGGAGTTGTTAAAAATGACCGTATTTTCTACCTCTGAATGAAATTAAGCAAAGACCGAAGTACGAAAAGGTCATCGAAACAAGAGACTATAAAAGAAACCTGAGAATAGCGGTACACTGCTAATGATAGCCTAAAATTTAATTTAAAGTCAGTCCTGAAACTGTGTAATGGTTAAGGATTGAGTTTCTATCCTCATCCACATGTTTAAAGAATCTTCTGTATTGGCTATCTCTAACCAAATTAGTGGGAATGGGAGAGGGCGGGGAACAGCTCACTAAGAATCTACTCATCTATAGTCCTTTTATCTTTTCATTTAGAAGGGTAAGCTACTGAATGTCATATATATAATGCGGTACATAAAATGTGATAAATGCTGCACCTAACACACAAAGTCTACAATAGACCATAGATCTACAAAGGACTATGATCTATGGATCAGAACTAGCAGAGTTAACATCAACCCAGTTCCTAGCAAACGTTGCTAACTTATGGCCATAGCTATCGTTTCAGACCCAATAGCTCTCCATTTCCTTGCTTAGCCCTGGAAACTACCATTCTACTTTCTGTCTGTATGATTTGACTGTTTTAGGCACCTCATATACATGGAATCATACAATATTTGTCCTTCTGCTTTATTTCACTTAGCACAGTGCCTTTAACACCTGTCCATGTTGTAGCATGTGTCATAATTTCATTCCTTTCTCAGACTGTATAATAACACTCTACTATATATAATACCCCATTTTGCTTATCCAGTCATGTATAGATGGACATTATTTTCATCTTTTGTTTATTATAAATAATGGTGCCATGAAGATTGGTGTACAGATACCTGTTCAAGTCTCTATTTGCAATGCTTTTGTTTACATATGAGAGGTGGAATTACTGAATCATATGGTAATCCTGTGTTTAATTTTTTGAGGATATAAATATTTTAAAAATTTATATTTCAAGTGTTTGTTAGTCTTTAAAAGTAAAATGAATTTTGGGGTGTTGACTTTATACCCTGTGATACTGTTAAATTCACTCACTAGTCCTAACATTTTATAGATTCCTTTGGATTTTCTACACAGACAGTCATCATCTTTGAAGAAAACAGTTTAACTTCATCTTTGATAATATTAATGCCTTTTTTTCTTTTTGCCTTATTTCATTAGCTCAGACCTCCAGTGCCATATTGAATAGAAATGGTGAGAGTGGATATCCTTGTTAAATTCTTAGCCTTGGGGGAAGGAATGTAATATTTCACTATTAAATGTTACCTTACCTGTAGAATTTTTTTAAAGCTACCTTTGTCTGATTGAGAGAATACTCTAATATTTCTAGTTTTCTAAGGAGTTTTAAAAATATCATGAATGGATATTAAATTCAGTAAATTCTTAGTGGTTTTTGATGATCTGAATATAATAATTGAATGTTATTTGTTCAACAAATATTTATTATGTACTAGCCAGTATACAGAAGTAAACAAAATGTACAAAATCACTACCCTCTTGGAACTTATGTTAAAATATATAGAGACAAAGTATAAACAACAAAAAAATAGATATTATATATTATACTAGAAGGTGGTAGTTGCTGTAAGGAAAACAATTAAACAAGGAAAGGGGATGGGGTGTCATGGTTAGAGGAAGCAGTTGCAATTTTAAAGTAGAGTGGTCAGAGAAGGACGTACTGAGTGAGTAAGTATTTGAGCTGAAGGTGGTGAGTGAGGAAGTCCTGCAGATAGCCTGGAAAGGTCAGGATGATATCTGGGAAAAAGGGTGTTCTTGTCAAGGGGAACAGTAAGTGCAGAGTGTAAAGGCAGAACTCCACTTTGTGTGTTTGGGGGCAGCAAGAAAGGTGGTGTGGCTGGAGGGGAGCAAGTGGTGGGTGACAAAACAGTGCTGGGAGTAGCAGTAGCAGTAATGGAAATAATGCTAGTGATAACAGAGCCCGATACCCGTTGTCTAACAGCTGCCTTCTGCCAGACACTGCCCCAAGTTCATGAAACAGTAACAGCAAGAGATGAGGTCAGAGAAGTAAGTGAGATACATGGGACAAGTCACTCTTGTTGGCCAGAGTAAGAACTTGGGATTCTGAATGATGTGGAGCCACTTTTAGGTTTTGAGCAGATAAATGTTGATCTAACTTAAGCATTAGTAGAAGTGCTGAGGCTGCTGTGCTGACAGTAGATGAGGGTTGAACCAGCAAGGCCAGTGAGGAAGCTGTTGTGATGATCTGCACAGTCCCTGGTGGTTTGGAGGTGGTGAGCAGGTGTTGGGATCTGGATCCGGTTTAAGGAGAGAATGGGCAAGATTCTCTGTTGGATTGGAAGTGGGTGAAGGAGAAGGAACATACAAGAATGACTCTGAGGTTTTGGCTGAGGGGCTAAATGTGGAGTTTGAGGTGGAGTGGAGTAGGTTTATCTGAGTGGGGTGAGAACTAGATTTTGACATGGTAAATCTATTCTTTTGCTAAATTTTCAACTATGCTATGAGAAGGAACCATGGAAAGTTAGAAAAATAGGTTAAAAGTAATGGTGTTTAAATTCAGCACTTTTGAAAAAAAAAGTCTTTAGATGGATCGTTTCTTTAGGAATCCAGGTTTGACCTTAGGATATTGGCTGCAACTTTTCCCCCCTCTGTTTCCTATGGCAGCTGCTTACTATTCTAATATTAAGTTTATAACTTGCAGATTCAGAGATCTGAATTTCACAAACAAGTATCCTTTAAAAGGGTTTGGAGATTGATACAAGACTGCCAATGTTTTATTTTTCCAACTCCTTTTTTACTAAAAGTTGTATTTGATCTCAACCTCATGTCATGAAAGGAAGGTTTTTTTGTTTGTTTGTTCGTTTGTTTTTCCCCCCACCAAAAACTAAAAGACAACAATGGAAGGACAAAGTGTCATACAGCCATTTAACTTTTGTGACTTCTCTTCAACCATATACGTTCAAAAGTACACGCCTTAAAGAGTGTGGGACAGTCTGTCAGCTGTTTTGGTTCCACTTACTGAGCACGTACTCTGGACTGATGAAGGCATGGAAGGTGTGGATCTTCCCTTCTCCTAGCAGGTCTGGGTGTGCAGCGAATCTTCTGTTCCCCTGAGTCTACAGCCCCATGTCCCTCAGCTATGTGCCATTCAGGTCTTTAAGAGGTTTGTTTTTAAAAACATCATGACACTTAAAGGGAGCCCAATTATTTCATCAGATACACTCAACCATAGGATTAGCAATCTATTCCATGTTGTAGGAAAATTAGGCTGTGATTGGCTTGGACTTCATTTGTGTACCTTCATAAGAAATTTTGAAGGATAATTTTGGCTGTATGCAACTTTTCCAATAAGGAATCACTTTACTCCATCTTAACATATTGTTGCACTGTGGTCTCAGAACAAAGGATAACCCTTTACATAGACTATTTTAGCCTATGGATAAATGCGTTTTGTTGCCCTTATTTTTCTTATTTTGTTGTAGATGGGTCAAATTTTCATTACAGATATTCATCAATTCTCAGACCTGCAACTGAAAATCAGTAATTCAAGGAAGTGGATTAGTTTTCATGAATGAAAACACTTGGGATCTGGATGGAGAGAGTTATTTCCTAACCCAAAGTCACAGATAGTGGAAGTATCATCTCCAGCCTCCCTGGTGTTCTTCAGAAGTAGAGTTGAAAGATCTGATGTGTCAGGGCCGGGCCCAGAGCCAGGCACATAGTGGGGGAAAAACAAATGTTAATTCCTTTCTCCAGCTTTATCATCCTTCCCAACTTTATCCCATTTCTAAATGTCACAGTTGGGATTTTTAGCCCTGGCTAGATCAAGAGATGTCAGATGGTAGAGACAGCTGAGTCTTGAGACAAAGCTGAGGTCTCTTTGAGGTATCAGAGTGGAGGACAGGCAAGTTCAATTTCTGGAAGGTGAGTTGAGCAGGTGTCCTGAGGCATAAAGGCAAAAGGCAAAAGGCAAGAAAAGTATAAACGATGGGTGGTTGTTGATATTAGGGAAGAATTGGCTATCAGGAAACTGTAGGCACTGCCTGAAGGCTGTAGAGAAGAAGCCATGGGCTGAACTGATAAACAAGCTGTGAGAAATGTCAGGTAGCTGGCTGGATAAGAGATGGCGTACTCAATGTGTCCAGTATGCACGGCTGGATAGCCAACGACGGGTAAGATCCTCAGAGGAGGACAACCTAAGACAGGCACAGCCGGCTGGACAAGAGATGGCCTACTCAGTGTGTCCAGTATAGACGGCTGGATAGCCAACGACGGGTAAGATCCTCAGAGGAGGACAACCTAAGACAGGCACAGCAGGCTGGACCACAGATGGCGTACACAATGTGTCCAGTATGGACGGCTGGGTAGCCAACGACGGGTAAGATCCTCAGAGGAGGACAACCTAAGACAGGCACAGCCGGCTGGACCACAGATGGCCTACTCAATGTGTCCAGCAGGGATGGCTGGATAGCCAATGACGGGTAAGATCCTAAGAGGAGGACAACCTAAGACAGGCACAGCCGGCTGGACCACAGATGGCCTACTCAGTGTGTCCAGTATAGACAGCTGGATAGCCAACGACGGGTAAGATCCTCAGAGGAGGACAACCTAAGACAGGCACAGCCGGCTGGACCACAGATGGCGTACACAATGTGTCCAGTATGGACGGCTGGGTAGCCAACGACGGGTAAGATCCTCAGAGGAGGACAACCTAAGACAGGCACAGCCGGCTGGACCAGAGATGGCCTACTCAGTGTGTCCAGTATAGACGGCTGGATAGCCAACGACGGGTAAGATCCTCAGAGGAGGACAACCTAAGACAGGCACAGCCGGCTGGACCACAGATGGCGTACACAATGTGTCCAGTATGGACGGCTGGGTAGCCAACGACGGGTAAGATCCTCAGAGGAGGACAACCTAAGACAGGCACAGCCGGCTGGACCACAGATGGGCTACTCAATGTGTCCAGCAGGGACGGCTGCCTAGCCAATGACGGGTAAGATCCTCAGAGGAGGACAACCTAAGACAGGCACAGCCGGCTGGACCACAGATGGCCTACTCAGTGTGTCCAGTGTGGATGGCTGGGTAGCCAACGACGGGTAAGATCCTCAGAGGAGGACAACCTAAGACAGGCACACCCGGCTGGACCACAGATGGCCTACTCAGTGTGTCCAGTGTGGATGGCTGGGTAGCCAATGACGGGTAAGATCCTCAGAGGAGGACAACCTAAGACAGGCACAGCCAGCTGGACCAGAGATGGCCTACTCAGTGTGTCCAGTATAGATGGCTGGATAGCCAACGACGGGTAAGATCCTCAGAGGAGGACAACCTAAGACAGGCACAGCCGGCTGGACCACAGATGGCGTACACAATGTGTCCAGTATGGACGGCTGGGTAGCCAACGACGGGTAAGATCCTCAGAGGAGGACAACCTAAGACAGGCACAGCCGGCTGGACCAGAGATGGCCTACTCAGTGTGTCCAGTATAGACGGCTGGATAGCCAACGACGGGTAAGATCCTCAGAGGAGGACAACCTAAGACAGGCACAGCCGGCTGGACCACAGATGGCGTACACAATGTGTCCAGTATGGACGGCTGGGTAGCCAACGACGGGTAAGATCCTCAGAGGAGGACAACCTAAGACAGGCACAGCCGGCTGGACCACAGATGGGCTACTCAATGTGTCCAGCAGGGACGGCTGCCTAGCCAATGACGGGTAAGATCCTCAGAGGAGGACAACCTAAGACAGGCACAGCCGGCTGGACCACAGATGGCCTACTCAGTGTGTCCAGTGTGGATGGCTGGGTAGCCAACGACGGGTAAGATCCTCAGAGGAGGACAACCTAAGACAGGCACACCCGGCTGGACCACAGATGGCCTACTCAGTGTGTCCAGTGTGGATGGCTGGGTAGCCAATGACGGGTAAGATCCTCAGAGGAGGACAACCTAAGACAGGCACAGCCAGCTGGACCAGAGATGGCCTACTCAGTGTGTCCAGTATACATGGCTGGATAGCCAACGACGGGTAAGATCCTCAGAGGAGGACAACCTAAGACAGGCACAGCCGGCTGGACCACAGATGGCGTACACAATGTGTCCAGTATGGACGGCTGGGTAGCCAACGACGGGTAAGATCCTCAGAGGAGGACAACCTAAGACAGGCATAGCCGGCTGGACCACAGATGGGCTACTCAATGTGTCCAGCAGGGACGGCTGGCTAGCCAGTGACGGGTAAGATCCTCAGAGGAGGACAACCTAAGACAGGCACAGCGGGCTGGACCTCAGATGGCCTACTCAGTGTGTCCAGCGTGGACGGATGGCTAGCCAATGACGGGTAATATCCTCAGAGGAGGACAACCTACGGCAGGCACAGCCGGCTGGACCACAGATAGCCTACTCAGTATGTCCAGCATGGATGGATGGCTAGCCAATGACAGGTAAGATCCTCAGAGGAGGACAACCTAAGACAGGCACAGCCGGCTGGACCAGAGACGGCGTACTCAATGTGTCCAGTATGGATGGCTGCATAGCCTACGACGGGTAAGCTCCAGGGAAGCTCTGGAGCCCTGAAGTACCTGAAATAACCGTAAGTTCAGGAAAAGAATAAAGCTCAATGATAAAGAAAATCTCTATCATTTTATTCATTGAATCATGTTTTTTATGTTTACATATAAAATATGCATATCTGTGTGCATATGCATGACTATATTTTGGGTTGTTATGTAATAAAATTACATATTAACATTTTATTTCTTTAAAACATTGACGCATTGTGGCAAAATGTTAGCATTTAAAAATCTTTCTTTTAATAAATCAGATCATATACAAATTCTTGAAGTTTCTTTTTCACCTTTCCTTTATCCCATTCCCTTCTTTGCATCCAAAGAGGTAACCTTTATCCTGAAGTCAGTGTTGTTTTACTTTCCCAGCTGTTTTTTTTTTCGCCAGTCCCGCGGCCTGGGGAGGGTGGGGCTCCGGCGAAAGGACGAGGGGCGGGTTCCCCTCCCGATCTCCGAAAAGCTCCCAAAAGGGCAGCAGCGTGCCCACCTGCCGCCACCTCGGGCGGCCGCGAACCATTCAAGTCGCCCGCGCCAAGAGGTACACGGCGCTCGCGATTGGCTGAGCCGGACCAGCGCCCCTGGGCGGGGCCGGCCCCCTCGCAGCGGCCGCGGGTCCCGCCCCCACGCAGGGGCCGGGGGTCCCGCCCCGCTGTTGCGCATGCGCGCAGTCCCAAGAGGAAAGAGTCTGCGCACACCCCCGCCCGGCCTCCGACTCGCGCCGCGGCTCCCTCCCCTGTCCGCGGAGGCTTGTCGGCTCGGCGAGACAGCAAGAGCTGCGGCCGGCAGGGGGCTGTGCGGACCCAAGGCGGCTGCGGTGGCGCCGGCTTGTGGAAAATGCCACCAGGCAGCGCTTCGGTTCGTTGCTCGTGTGACGGCCGTTCCCCCCCCACATCCCTGAACCCCCTGCGACCGCCGGGAAAGAACCGGCCCGCGCAGTGAGTACCGCACCGAGACGCTTCGGCGGGAACGAGGCCGACGGCCGGCTGTGCCGGTTGCGCCCCTGAGGTGAGTGCGGGCGGCGGCGGCGGCGGCGGCGGCAGGGCGCGGGGCGCGGGAAGGACGGGGGTTGCGGCGGCTGCCACCCCGGGTCCCCGTGGCGGAGGGAGGCCGGGCGGGCCTCTGCGGGGCGGGGAGGGCCGGCGCCGTCAGTGTTTAGTCTCAGCTATTCTGATGTGTAGTTTTGTGCCCTTTGCTATGTCCAATCCTATATGAATTTCTGTTTTTATCTGATCGCATGGGACTAGCCCAGTGGTTCTCCAATTGGCTGGACATTCAAATTGCTTGGAAAACTTTTTAAAAACATAGGGGCCTGCAGCCTTCCCCAGACAAGTTAATTCAGAATTTCTGAAGGTGGGGCTGAGGCATTAGTATTTTCTTAAGCTCCCTGTGTGATTATAATGAGTCCAACAATCACTCCCAACTCTAATAAAACGTTCTGACATTTTATAAAACTTGCCGATTGAGAACCTCAGCATGTGTTTCAAATGAGTTCAGAGGAGAGAGTTTCCAGTGTTAGGTGTTGGTGTTTGTTCTATCAGTTGCATTCACAATGTAGGCTGACAAGGGGGAAAAAAAAAAAAAAACAACAACAACAAGAAAAAAAAATTCAAAGGGAAGGTAGACAGGCCGTGCAAAGGAGAGCTCAATCACAGAAGAGCTGTCTCCAGGAGACCAAAGTCATGCTCTTTAACATTCTAAGTGATTGGTTTGTGCAGTGAACCAAATCTGAGCAGTTCCAATGTTTGAAAATGTAATGACTCACATAGAAATACTAATATACCCTTCAAGGTCATGAAACAGTTCCTTGGCCTTAGGAAACGTGTAACTTCTGTGAGCTCATGTAGGTCAATTTGATGGGCCTCTTATAACCTTAAGATTCATCTTGCTCCTTATCTTTCCTCTGCCTTAAAATATGTTAATACCAGCTTTGGAATCAAATCAATTCTTTTCTTTTTAAATCTGCCTTTTTAAAAGTTCCTTTGTATTTGCAGAATTACCAAGGAGTTGTTAAAAATTACCGTATTTTCTACCTCTGAATGAAATTAAGCAAAGACCGAAGTACGAAAAGGTCATCGAAACAAGAGACTATAAAAGAAACCTGAGAATAGCGGTACACTGCTAATGATAGCCTAAAATTTAATTTAAAGTCAGTCCTGAAACTGTGTAATGGTTAAGGATTGAGTTTCTATCCTCATCCACATGTTTAAAGAATCTTCTGTATTGGCTATCTCTAACCAAATTAGTGGGAATGGGAGAGGGCGGGGAACAGCTCACTAAGAATCTACTCATCTATAGTCCTTTTATCTTTTCATTTAGAAGGGTAAGCTACTGAATGTCATATATATAATGCGGTACATAAAATGTGATAAATGCTGCACCTAACACACAAAGTCTACAATAGACCATAGATCTACAAAGGACTATGATCTATGGAGCAGAACTAGCAGAGTTAACATCAACCCAGTTCCTAGCAAACGTTGCTAACTTATGGCCATAGCTATCATTTCAGGCCCAATACCCCCTTTATAAAAGCAAATATTCTGTAGACCCCCTTCCCTTCCAAATGAGGCACTCTATCTTCAACTATAATTTTTAAGTACATTTAAATCAATTTAGAATAATGGAATATATGTTATTGTACATTCATAACTATACTATATTCCTATTCCTACACCCCGCTTAATTATAATAAGTAAGTTAGGATCAGGGAAAGCAATATGAGAAATTATCCCACACGGGAAGTTCAGGAAAAATGAAAGAGCAAAGGCAGAGATGGACTCTCAGCTAATAGCAGGCCAGTTTTCTCTGTAGACGATCACAGACAAAGGGGGAAAAATACTTGACTGGAGTATGTATAACATGCTAAGATCAATTACAATCTGTCAATGTTGACCAAGAGTGAGGAAGTTTGATATTCTTGTGAATGAGCTATTTATAAACGTACTTATAAACCAATTCAGTGTGTTATGACACGAGTTAAGAGTGCCAATGAAGTGCCCTGGAAACATTTCATCCCAGAGCCAGCCACATGTCCAAAGATGCATTCAGTCTGTGGTGGGAAAGAAAAGTGGGCCGGGGGCTCCAGATGAGGGGAGCCGTGTAGCAACTTGGGGCAAGGACGCAGATGCCAAAGCTGGGCCTGTCCGACAGGGAGCTCAGGAGGGACTCAGCTGCTGCTTTGGGAGGTGGCAGGAGGTGGGGGGAGGGGATAGCCCGACCCTGGCTCCTGAAGCACCCCTCCCCTCCCTTCCTACTTGGGTCCCACACAGCGCCCCTCACTGCATCCTGCCTTGGCCTACCTGTGCCCCACATACACCCCGATGCTTCCCTCCCCGTTGCCTGACCCCGAGCTTCCCTGCCTGCCTTCGACCATCCCCAGTACCCCCATCGTGCCGTGACCTACTTGCACCTGGGGCTCCATCCTGCTTCCCTGCTGGGGACTGGCCTTCTTGGACATGTGCGTGTCCTGGCAAGCTCTGGAGCCCTGAAATACCTGAAATAACCGTAAGTTCAGGAAAAGAATAAAGCTCAATGATAAAGAAAATCTCTATCATTTTATTCATTGAATCATGTTGTTTATGTTTACATATAAAATATGCATATCTGTGTGCATATGCATGGCTATATTTTGGGTTTTTATGTAATAAAATTACATATTAACATTTTATTTCTTCAAAACATTGAAGCATTGTGGCAAAATGTTAGCATTTAAAAATCTTTCTTTTAAGAAATCAAATCATATACAAATGCTTGAAGTTTCTTTTTCACCTTTCCTTTATCCCATTCCCTTCTTTCCATCCAAAGAAATAACCGTTATCCTGAAGTCAGTGTTGTTTTACTTTCCCAGCTGGTTTTTTTTTTTTTTTTTTTTTTTTTTTTTTGCCAGTCCCGCGGCCTGGGGAGGGTGCGGCTCAGGCGAAAGAATGAGGGGCGGGTTCCCCTCCTGATCTCAGAGAAGCTCCCAAAAGGGCAGCGGCGTGCCCACCTGCCGCCACCTCGGGCGGCCGCGAACCATTCAAATCGCCCGCGCCAAGAGGTACCCGGCGCTCGCGATTGGCTGAGCCGGACCAGCGCCCCTGGGCGGGGCCGGCCCCCTCGCAGCGGCCGCGGGTCCCGCCCCCACGCAGGGGCCGCGGGTCCCGCCCCGATGGTGCGCATGCGCGCAGTCCCCAGAGGAAAGAGTCTGCGCACACCCCCGCCCGGCCCCCGACTCGCGCCGCGGCTCCCTCCCCTGTCCGCGGAGGCTTGTCGGCTCGGCGAGACAGCAAGAGCTGCGGCCGGCAGGGGGCTGTGCGGACCCAAGGCGGCTGCGGTGGCGCCGGCTTGTGGAAAATGCCACCAGGCAGCGCTTCGGTTCGTTGCTCGTGTGACGGCCGTTCCCCCCCCACATCCCCGAACCCCCTGCGACCGCCGGTGAAGAACCGGCCCGCGCAGTGAGTACCGCACCGAGACGCTTCGGCGGGAACGAGGCCGACGGCCGGCTGTGCCGGTTGCGCCCCTGAGGTGAGTGCGGGCTGCGGCGGCGGCTGCGGCGGCGGCGGCGGCGGCAGGGCGCGGGGCGCGGGAAGGACGGGGGTTGCGGCGGCTGCCACCCCGGGTCCCCGCGGCGGAGGGAGGCCGCGCGGGCCTCTGCGGGGCGGGGAGGGCCGGCGCCGTCAGTGTTTAGTCTCAGCTATTCTGTTGTGTAGTTTTGTGCCCTTTGCTATGTCCAATCCTATATGAATTTCTGTTTTTATCTGATCGCATGGGACTAGCCCAGTGGTTCTCCAATTGGCTGGACATTCAAATTGTTTGGAAAACTTTTTAAAAACATAGGGGCCTGCAGCCTTCCCCAGACAAGTTAATTCAAAATTTCTGAAGGTGGGGCTGAGGCATTAGTATTTTCTTAAGCTTCCTGTGTGATTATAATTAGTCAAACAATCACTCCCAACTCTAATAAAACGTTCTGACATTTTATAAAACTTGCCGATTGAGAACCTCAGCATGTGTTTCAAATGAGTTCAGAGGAGAGAATTTCCAGTGTTAGGTGTTGGTGTTTGTTCTATCAGTTGCATTCACAATGTAGGCTGACAAGGGGGAAAAAAAAAAAAACAACAACAAGAAAAAAAAATTCACAGGGAAGTTAGACAGGCCGTGCAAACGAGAACTCAATCACAGAAGAGCTGTCTCCAGGAGACCAAAGTCATGCTCTTTAACATTCTAAGTGATTGGTTTGTGCAGTGAACCAAATCTGAGCAGTTCCAATGTTTGGAAATGTAATGACTTGAATAGAAATACTAATATACCCTTCAAGGTCATGAAACAGTTCCTTGGCCTGAGGAAACATGTAACTTCTGTGAGCTCATGTAGGTCAATTTGAAGGGCCTCTTATAAACTTAAGATTCATCTTGCTCCTTATCTTTCCTCTGCCTTAAAATATGTTAATACCAGCTTTGGAATCAAATCAATTCTTTTCTTTTTAAATCTGCCTTTTTAAAACTTCCTTTGTATTTGCAGAATTACCAAGGAGTTGTTAAAAATGACCGTATTTTCTACCTCTGAATGAAATTAAGCAAAGACCGAAGTACGAAAAGGTCATCGAAACAAGAGACTATAAAAGAAACCTGAGAATAGCGGTACACTGCTAATGATAGCCTAAAATTTAATTTAAAGTCAGTCCTGAAACTGTGTAATGGTTAAGGATTGAGTTTCTATCCTCATCCACATGTTTAAAGAATCGTCTGTATTGGCTATCTCTAACCAAATTAGTGGGAATGGAAGATGGCGGGGAACAACTCACTAAGAATCTACTCATCTATAGTCCTTTTATCTTTTCATTTAGAAGGGTAAGCTACTGAATGTCATATATATAATGCGGTACATAAAATGTGATAAATGCTGCACCTAACACACAATGTCTACAATAGACCATAGATCTACAAAGGACTATGATCTATGGATCAGAACTAGCAGAGTTAACATCAACCCAGTTCCTAGCAAACGTTGCTAACTTATGGCCATAGCTATCATTTCAGACCCAATACCCCCTTTATAAAAGCAAATATTCTGTAGACCCCCTTCCCTTCCAAATGAGGCACTCTATCTTCAAGTATAATTTTTAAGTAAATTTAAATCAATTTAGAATAATGGAATATATGTTATTGTACATTTCATAACTATACTATATTCCTATTCCTACACCCCGCTTAATTATAATAAGTAAGTTAGGATCAGGGAAAGCAATATGAGAAATTATCCCACACGGGAAGTTCAGGAAAAATGAAAGAGCAAAGGCAGAGATGGACTCTCAGCTACTAGCAGGCCAGTTTTCTCTGTAGACGATCACAGACAAAGGGGGAAAAATACTTGACTGGAGTATGTATAACATGCTAAGATAAATTACAATCTGTCAATGTTGACCAAGAGTGAGGAAGTTTGATATTCTTGTGAATGAGCTATTTATAAACGTACTTATAAACCAATTCAGTGTGTTATGACACGAGTTAAGAGTGCCAATGAAGTGCCCTGGAAACATTTCATCCCAGAGCCAGCCACATGTCCAAAGATGCATTCAGTCTGTGGTGGGAAAGAAAAGCGGGCCGGGGGCTCCAGATGAGGGGAGCCGTGTAGCAACTTGGGGCAAGGACGCAGATGCCAAAGCTGGGCCTGTCCGACAGGGAGCTCAGGAGGGACTCAGCTGCTGCTTTGGGAGGTGGCAGGAGGTGGGGGGAGGGGATAGCCCGACCCTGGCTCCTGAAGCACCCCTCCCCTCCCTTCCTACTTGGGTCCCACACAGCGCCCCTCACTGCATCCTGCCTTGGCCTACCTGTGCCCC
Organism: Camelus dromedarius; assembly: GCF_036321535.1. Classification (NCBI taxonomy): domain Eukaryota; kingdom Metazoa; phylum Chordata; class Mammalia; order Artiodactyla; family Camelidae; genus Camelus; species Camelus dromedarius. Next base: position 77,456 of record NW_026989762.1, read on the forward strand.
ACATACACCCCGATGCTTCCCTCCCCGTTGCCTGACCCCGAGCCTCCCTGCCTGCCTTCGACCATCCCCAGTACCCCCATCGTGCCGTGACCTACTTGCACCTGGGGCTCCATCCTGCTTCCCTGCTGGGGACTGGCCTTCTTGGACATGTGCGTGTCCTGGCAAGCTCTGGAGCCCTGAAATACCTGAAATAACCGTAAGTTCAGGAAAAGAATAAAGCTCAATGATAAAGAAAATCTCTATCATTTTATTCATTGAATCATGTTGTTTATGTTTACATATAAAATATGCATATCTGTGTGCATATGCATGGCTATATTTTGGGTTTTTATGTAATAAAATTACATATTAACATTTTATTTCTTCAAAACATTGAAGCATTGTGGCAAAATGTTAGCATTTAAAAATCTTTCTTTTAAGAAATCAAATCATATACAAATGCTTGAAGTTTCTTTTTCACCTTTCCTTTATCCCATTCCCTTCTTTCCATCCAAAGAAATAACCGTTATCCTGAAGTCAGTGTTGTTTTACTTTCGCAGCTGGTTTGTTTTTTTTTTTTTTTTTGCCAGTCCCGCGGCCTGGGGAGGGTGCGGCTCAGGCGAAAAAATGAGGGGCGGGTTCCCCTCCTGATCTCAGAGAAGCTCCCAAAAGGGCAGCGGCGTGCCCACCTGCCGCCACCTCGGGCAGCCGCGAACCATTCAAATCGCCCGCGCCAAGAGGTACCCGGCGCTCGCGATTGGCTGAGCCGGACCAGCGCCCCTGGGCGGGGCCGGCCCCCTCGCAGCGGCCGCGGGTCCCGCCCCCACGCAGGGGCCGCGGGTCCCGCCCCGATGGTGCGCATGCGCGCAGTCCCCAGAGGAAAGAGTCTGCGCACACCCCCGCCCGGCCTCCGACTCGCGCCGCGGCTCCCTCCCCTGTCCGCGGAGGCTTGTCGGCTCGGCGAGACAGCAAGAGCTGCGGCCGGCAGGGGGCTGTGCGGACCCAAGGCGGCTGCGGTGGCGCCGGCTTGTGGAAAATGCCACCAGGCAGCGCTTCGGTTCGTTGCTCGTGTGACGGCCGTTCCCCCCCCACATCCCTGAACCCCCTGCGACCGCCGGGGAAGAACCGGCCCGCGCAGTGAGTACCGCACCGAGACGCTTCGGCGGGAACGAGGCCGACGGCCGGCTGTGCCGGTTGCGCCCCTGAGGTGAGTGCGGGCGGCGGCGGCGGCGGCGGCGGCAGGGCGCGGGGCGCGGGAAGGACGGGGGTTGCGGCGGCTGCCACCCCGGGTCCCCGCGGCGGAGGGAGGCCGCGCGGGCCTCTGCGGGGCGGGGAGGGCCGGCGCCGTCAGTGTTTAGTCTCAGCTATTCTGATGTGTAGTTTTGTGCCCTTTGCTATGTCCAATCCTATATGAATTTCTGTTTTTATCTGATCGCATGGGACTAGCCCAGTGGTTCTCCAATTGGCTGGACATTCAAATTGTTTGGAAAACTTTTTAAAAACATAGGGGCCTGCAGCCTTCCCCAGACAAGTTAATTCAAAATTTCTGAAGGTGGGGCTGAGGCATTAGTATTTTCTTAAGCTTCCTGTGTGATTATAATTAGTCAAACAATCACTCCCAACTCTAATAAAACGTTCTGACATTTTATAAAACTTGCCGATTGAGAACCTCAGCATGTGTTTCAAATGAGTTCAGAGGAGAGAATTTCCAGTGTTAGGTGTTGGTGTTTGTTCTATCAGTTGCATTCACAATGTAGGCTGACAAGGGGGAAAAAAAAAAAAACAACAACAAGAAAAAAAAATTCACAGGGAAGGTAGACAGGCCGTGCAAACGAGAACTCAATCACAGAAGAGCTGTCTCCAGGAGACCAAAGTCATGCTCTTTAACATTCTAAGTGATTGGTTTGTGCAGTGAACCAAATCTGAGCAGTTCCAATGTTTGAAAATGTAATGACTTGAATAGAAATACTAATATACCCTTCAAGGTCATGAAACAGTTCCTTGGCCTGAGGAAACATGTAACTTCTGTGAGCTCATGTAGGTCAATTTGAAGGGCCTCTTATAACCTTAAGATTCATCTTGCTCCTTATCTTTCCTCTGCCTTAAAATATGTTAATACCAGCTTTGGAATCAAATCAGTTCTTTTCTTTTTAAATCTGCCTTTTTAAAACTTCCTTTGTATTTGCAGAATTACCAAGGAGTTGTTAAAAATGACCGTATTTTCTACCTCTGAATGAAATTAAGCAAAGACCGAAGTACGAAAATGTCATCGAAACAAGAGACTATAAAAGAAATTTGAGAATAGCGGTACCTTGCTAATGATAGCCTAAAATTTAATTTAAAGTCAGTCCTGAAAATGTGTAATGGTTAAGGATTGAGTTTCTATCCTCATCCACATGTTTAAAGAATCTTCTGTATTGGCTATCTCTAACCAAATTAGTGGGAATGGAAGATGGCGGGGAACAACTCACTAAGAATCTACTCATCTATAGTCCTTTTATCTTTTTATTTACAAGGGTAAGCTACTGAATATCATATATATAATGCGGTACATAAAATGTGATAAATGCTGCACCTAACACACAAAGTCTACAACAGACCATAGATCTACAAAGGACTATGATCTATGGATCAGAACTAGCAGAGTTAACATCAACCCAGTTCCTAGCAAACGTTGCTAACTTATGTCCATAGCTATCATTTCGGACCCAATACCCCCTATATAATAGCAAATATTGTGTAGACCCCCTTCCCTTCCAAACGAGGCACTCTATCTTCAAGTATAATTTTTAAGTAAATTTAAATCAATTTAGAATAATGGAATATATGTTATTGTACATTCATAAGTATACTATATTCCTATCCCTACACCCCACTTAATTATAATAAATAAGTTAGGATCAGGGAAAGCAATATGAGAAATTATCCCACACGGGAAGTTCAGGAAAAATGAAAGAGCAAAGGCAGAGATGGACTCTAAGCTACTAGCAGGCCAGTTTTATCTGTGGACGATCACAGACAAAGGGGGAAAAATACTTAACTGGAGTATGTATAACATGCTAAGATAAATGACAATCTGTCAATGTTGACCAAGAATGAGGAAGTTTGATATTCTTGTGGATAAGCTATTTCTAAACGTACTTATAAAACAATTCAGTGCGTTATGACACGAATTAAGAGTGCCAATGAAGTGCCCTGGAAACATTTCATCCCAGAGCCAGCCACATGTCCAAAGATGCATTCAGTCTGTGGTGGGAAAGAAAAGAGGGCCGGGGGCTCCAGATGAGGGGAGTCGTGTAGCAAGTTGGGACAAGGACGCAGATGCCAAAGCTGGGCCTGTCCGACAGGGAGCTCAGGAGGGACTCAGCTGCTGCTTTGGGAGGTGGCAGGAGGTGGGGGGAGGGGATTGCCCGACCCTGGCTCCTGAAGCACCCCTCCCCTCCCTTCCTACTTGGGTCCCACACAGCGGCCCTCACTCCATCCTGCCTTGGCCTACCTGTGCCCCACATATACCCCGATGCTTCCCTCCCCGTTGCCTGACCCCGAGCCTCCCTGCCTGCCTTCGACCATCCCCAGTACCCCCATCGTGTGGTGACCTACCTGCACCTGGGGCTCCATCCTGCTTCCCTGCTGGGGACTGGCCTTCTTGGACATGTGCGCCTCCTGGCCAGCTGTGGAGCCCTGAAGTACCTGAAATAACCGTAAGTTCAGTAAAAGAATAAAGCTCAATGATAAAGAAAATCTCTATCATTTTATTCATTGAATCATGTTTTTTATGTTTACATATAAAATATGCATATCTGTGTGCATATGCATGAGTATATTTTGGGTTTTTATGTAATAAAATAACATATTAACATTTTATTTCTTCAAAACATTGAAGCATTGTGGCAAAAGGTTAGCATTTAAAAATCTTTCTTTTAAGAAATCAAATCATATACAAATGCTTGAAGTTTCTTTTTCACCTTTCCTTTATCACATTCACTTCTTTCCATCCAAAGACATAACCCTTATCCTGAAGTCAGTGTTGTTTTACTTTCCCAGCTGGTTTGTTTTTGTTTTTTTTTTTTTTTTTTTTGCCAGTCCCGCGGCCTGGGGAGGGTGCGGCTCAGGCGAAAAAATGAGGGGCGGGTTCCCCTCCTGATCTCAGAGAAGCTCCCAAAAGGGCAGCGGCGTGCCCACCTGCTGCCACCTCATGTTGCTGGGAACCATTCAAATCGCCCGCGCCAAGAGGTACCCGGCGCTCGCGATTGGCTGAGCCGGACCTGCACCCCTGGGTGGGGCCGGCCCCCTCGGAGCTGCCGCGTGTCCCGCCCCCACGCAGCGGCCTCGTTTCCCGCCCTCACGCAGGGTCCCAGACTGGGACAAGAAGCCTGCCAAGGCCTCGAGCCGCGGGGCCAAGTGCCGGGGTGGGTGGCGTCTCTATTTCTAGTCCTCACACCCCTGCCTTTGTCCATGTGGAAGACCAAGCACCCGACAGGCGATGGGGCCTGCGGCCAGCTTCTCCCGCGCAGCCCTCGCCCCTGCGTGCAGTCTCAGGACAGTGGGAGGAACTGAGAGCAAGTTAGGGTTGTCGGGCGCTGTTTCCCCAGAACCCGAGTGGAAGTGGGGGCTGGCAGCCTGTGGAGCTGTGGGCCCCCTGGGCGGACCCTGGGCAGCGGACTCCCTCCGAGAGGATGCTCTGGCCCTGGCTGGGGGGCTGGCAGGTGCCCGGAAGGTTGAAACTCCTCAGGGGCTTCCTGGGGGCTCTGGGCTCAGAAGAGGGTGGCCTGGCTTCCACTGCTGCTCGGAGCCGGCCCTCAGCCTGGGGAGGAAGTCACCAGCTCTCGGGGTTACGTCCCCAAAGTGCCTGGATCTGAGGGGTTAAACAGGCGAGAGAACAGCTCTGTCCAGCTTTTTATTCAAAATTCTTCTACTCAATTAAGGAGATCATAAAAATGCTAAGCATGTCCCTTTCTTCCCGGGAGCTCAATGGACCGACCCATTGTGGTTTCATATGGGGAGCCCGTGGCCTGGGGGGCTGCCGAGGCCCTGAATTGGCCTTTGTGCCAGACTGAGCTCATGGCCGGGCTGCGCTGTGGCCAGATGCCCGGTCCAATCCCCTCCCTGCTCCGTTGGCAAGAGTCCCCGTGACCGTGGCCCTCATCCTGCCCACAGACTCTGCGGAGTGCTTGTCAAGGGCCCTGTTCTGGAACGTTCTCAGCAGACCCTCCTACGGGTCTGCGTGAGCTCAGCCCATCATCCCAGGGCGGAGGGCTGGCCTGCCCCATTTTGGACTGGCACTCAGAAGAGGCAGGTGTGGCTGGCATTTGCCTGGCGGTTCCTGCCTGGGGGGGCCTGGGGAACAGTCCTGGGCAGAGGGCACCTCCTTGCTAGCCCTGCTGGGCACACAGAGGGTGGTGGAGTTACTGTGGTCGTCATTCTGAGCCACAAATTTAAGAACATTTCTTCTGGGCCGTCCCCCCACCTCAAAATAGCTGATATGCGGCCTGGGCATTGATTTTTTCCAGCTGAACCCCAGGAGCGGAGCTTCCTCTGTTTCCTGGGTGTTTTGTATGGACCCCTACTTGTTCTGTCGGGGGTGCCACTTCTCCCGAGGGAAGAAAGCCACCAGAGGTTCTGTTGTAACCTCTGGAATGTGCCTTTTCCTGGAAAAGCTGCAGTGAAATTTCAGGGAGGTGGAGGAGGGGAAAGGCCCCGGGGCTGTTTTCAGGCACAGCTGGTCACATGACTGTGGCACTTAGGGCCTTGGCATTTTTTAAAGGTGGACATAGAACTGGCGGGAGGTCAGGGCTCTCAGCCTCTGCTCCCCATCCTTAAACGCAGCAGCTGCAGGGAGACAGGTGGTGAGGGCGTGTCTTCTGCAGCCTGGCGGTGCCCTGGTGGGTGTGAGCTCCTGTCTGCTTCAGGAAACAGTGAGTCCAGCCCAGACCTCAGGCTGCCCTCCACATGTGGCCCCCGTGTCCCAGGCGGCCTGGCCTCTGGGGAAGGGGCTGGGAGCCGGGAGCCGCCCGGAGCAGCCCCAGCTGGCCATCTCTGCCCCCCATGAGTCTGGGCTGCTTGTCTCCACCCCCGTGGGGTGGAGTCACGACTTAGAAAGGCAGAGCTAGTGAGGTTGTCACAGTGGAAAAAAATACGACTTCTGTGAGTGAGATTCCCTTACTTAAAGAATAACAGTCATACACGTTCAGCCCCAGATCTGGAAAACAGCCTGTGACCCAGACCCTGCTCTGTCCGGTCCCCAGTGCAGGTGGGAGAGGCTGCCGGTCCCTCCGCCGTGTCAGGGTCACCCCAGGCCCGGTCCCTCCGCCCCTCCCCACATGCTGTGTGCAAGCCCCCACCTGGGGGCCCCGTCCCGCCCGCGGGGCTGGGGGCAGCCCCACGGAGAAGTGCAGAAGGAACCCCGTGTCTCGCCAGGCCAGGAGGTTGGGGCTGGAGTCGGTGCGTACGGGGCTGGGACAGGGCGTTTCCCAAGATGAGACAGGCTTCCTGCTCTCCCGGGTTTGTGTCCCGGGCCCTGACCCGCTGCAGACAGGGCTGCAGGCTCCACAGAAAGGCGGTGTTACAGCTGCCGTTCTGCACTGCATTACGCTTCAGGTTGCTAGTTGTCTTTCTATAAAAGGTGCAGGTCTGTGAAGGAAGCTCTGGGCTCTGCTCCTCTCTGGGCACCATCAGGGTTGCCTGAGGTTACCACCGCCCTGACCCATCGCTCTTTCTTCCTGTGTCATCAGTGGAAGGCCTGCGAGAGCCAGGCTTCAACCCAGAGGCAAGGCAGGGAGGGATGTTCTTGTTAAGTGACAGTCAGCGCTCACCTGGGGCGGGTGGAGAGCGCGGGGCCAGGCTCAGCCCTTGGCCCTGACCAACAGGTGACCGCCACACCGAAAAGGGGCTCACAGCCCCACCTAGGTGGGAACCGCTGACCAGAGCAGCCACATCTTCCCCAACCACCGGATGGAGGGCCACCCGTGGCCACATCTTTGCCGTTCCCTGGGGCAGAGAGGGAAATTTGTAGTAAACATGCAGTGACTTTGGGGTCACATGCGCAGACTTGGAAAGTGCGATCAGAAACTTCTTTCCTTCTGTTGAAAGTTGACAGTGTCCTTTCTAATATCGCAAGAAATGCCAGGCCGGGAGACGGCCCAGGTGGCCTCCCTTGGTGCTGGGCGCCACTGCTTGTGGGGACATGCGGTCTGGGCGTGTGTGCCTGTTTCCTGGTGGGGGTGTCACGGGGGCTTTGCAGGTGCTGTGGGGTTGACGGGGGTCATATGTGTACTATGTGTGTGTACATGAAAGCCGCACCTCTGTCTGGTGACCCTGCAGACCCCGGCCATCACCGGGTGTGGCCGTCGGAGAGGCAGGCCATGGTCCCCGCTGCGCACACACTCACACCTCTTTCCCTCCTGCAGCCATCGCCATGCTGAAGGACAAGGAGCCCAGGGCCTTCATCGTCAGGGACAGCCACTCCTTCCGGGGCGCCTACGGGCTGGCCATGAAGGTGGCCATGCCCCCGCCCTCCGTCCTGCAGCTGAACAAGAAAGGTGGGTCCCGGACGGCTCTGCTCAGCCCCACCTGCTGCTTAACCTTCCCGCCCATGCGGCCCTGGGGACAGGAACAGCCCTCACGGGTCTTCTCAGCATTTCCTGTCTCGGCTCTGTTTTAGGAAGTGCTGCCCAGCTCAAGAACGGAGGTTAATTGTCAGCTTTATTTTTCTGATTGCTCTGAGCAGGTGACCCAGCCCATGGGTCAGATGCCGGACACGGTGCCCACTCTCAGCCTGTCTGCCTCAGTCCCTCTGACTTCCGAGCGTAAACGTCTAATAAGTTCCCCTGTCTTCTCCCTGGCTCTCTGTCCAGTGCACACAAGCACACGTGTCCTCCCCTCTTACACCAGAGGCGGCTCACCACATGCCTGGCCTTCGTTCCTCCTCCCAGCCGAGCGTTCTGGTGGATCGAATGCGAGCCGGTGCGGGCCTGGTGTCACCAGGTCACCCCTCGGGGGAGAGGACGGAGCCTTCCGCCCTCCGGGCCAGGGCTTCGGCCGGTGCCGAGGGCCAGCGGGTACCATGTGGTTCACTCGGGCCTCTTGCTCTGTAACGGGCGCTCCGTGGCTTGACATCGTCAGGCCCAGGGAAGTGCGTGGTGCCTGCGCACAAGGCGAGCGTTGTCCTGCACCTGGTGGGTGTGCAGTGGACCCAGGCCATGGGACTGTGGGGAGCCTGCCATGCCCTTCCCTCCCCGGGCATCGTAACCCAGCACCACTGTTCCTTCGGGGCCCCAGGTCCCCCGGCTCCGCCCCGCGAGGCCCGTCCAGCTGGCCCCGTGTCCTGTTGGTGGCCCCCCGGGAGCCTGCAAGCCACCAGCTCCTGGGAACAGCAGACACGCTGTGCTCGGCCTGGCCTCTTCCCAAGAACCCTGGTTCTCTGCCGGGAGCAGTGCCTAGAAACCGAGCTCCAATCACCAGGTTGCCCTTCGCTTCTGACTCTTGGCTTCCCTCCAGACCAGAGCTGGGGAAGACACGATTTTTAAAAATTCCTGAACTAAAGCTGATGCCACCAGCTCGCATACAGGGTCACGAGGTCCTTCCTCACCTTCTCCCTCGGGGACAGGCTTGGCTTCCAGCAAATCAGTTTACGTCCTCCCTTCTCTGACCCCTAACATTTACTCTCATTTTTCTTTTTCTGTCACCCTCCTCTTTGCCTTTTTTTTTCTTATCGTTATGCTGCAAACGCTAAAGAATGGGAGTTTTTTTTTTTTATGGGAGTTTTTTTTTACCTCTCTTTCCCCCTAAACGGAGATTGTGGACGTCAGCACGTCACATGGCTCTTCCGGGGGGCACCTGGGCTCGCCTGGGGGCAGCGGGCATCAGAATAAGCAGGTTCTGAAGCCTCGGTGTTTAAAAAAGGTGCCGCTGCCCGCTTCCCTCAGACTCATGCCCAGCACCCAGTCCTTGGGTGAACTCTTTGCTTAAAGCTTCCTGGTGGAAAAGCGCCTGGAGTGAGTTACACCCTGCGGAATGTGAGACTCGGTGGCCCAGGGGTTATCAGGACGCAGGTGGTGGATGTGTGCACAGCAGCGGGGAGGGGCTGGGAAGGGGTGAGCCCGGGGCCGTGGTTGGAAGTGAGGGAGGGAGATGCTGTGTGCACACCAGCCAGGAGAGGGGAGCCTGGGACGGGAAGGAAGGAAGGAAGGAGGGACCACCACACACTCACTCCTGAGTGGAAACCAGGGCTTCTGGAGCTCAGGAGCTGCGTCGGCTTGACTGGGGGATGCAGGCGCTGGGCTGCAGGGAAACCCGTGGCTGACGGTTACAGCAGGAGTCTGGAGGCAGGAGTCAGAGCCCCGCAGCTGCCCAGCTCCTCTGTCTCCGCTGAGGCTTTTAAAGCGAGGCCACCTTTACCCCTCCTGCGTGCATCGCCTTTCAGGGAACACAGACGGTGGTGTGTAACTGTCCCCTCCAGGTGTGCAACCCGCCCATCTCTCAGGCTGACCTGCCTCAGCCTTGAGGCAGAGGCCACAAATAGGGGCTCTTGCAGGGGCAGACATCGGGGCTCACCGGCTTCGCCCGGCCCCTGGATGTGGCATTTGGATTTCAGAGCCCAGGGACAGATCTGAGAGGAGAGCTGGCCAAACCCGGAAAGAGGCCCACGGGTCCCCACGCCCCACTGGTTTCCCGGGGAGTGGGCAGCCATGGCCGCACGGCTGGGTTCCCACAGTCACTTCGTGCCCTGGAACCCTTCCTGCCGGCTACCTGTCCCGCGCAGTGCCGGCACTCAGATGGCTGATGCCGTCTCTGTGTGTAACATGCGTCACGGGAGCCAGCTGGTCCTGTGTCAGAAGCATGAGTGGTCATGCAGGCTCGTCCCCACGGAGGACCAGGAGCGCCGTGCTGGTCAGCGCAGGGCGGCGGCTCCTGTCCCTTCTGCTCATCTGTGCTTTCCCTCCCTGGACCACCTGCCGTTCCCTGGTGTTTCATGCTGTGCTTTCTCTCCGGGCTCGTGGGCCGGGTGAACGCAGGTGTGCGGGGGCCCGCCCTCCGGGGGCTCCTGCAGCTGGCTCGGGGCTCAGTTACCCAGGAGACTGGCACCACCCGGCTCTTTCCCGCAATGAGTTCTGGGGCATCATGCAGGGTCTGGGTCTCCCTGGCCTCCCGCTCAGGAGGGGAAGGAGCTGGAGTCCACATCACTGGCTCTTAGCTGCTTGTCTGGGTCCCTGGGGACGGTTCTGCAGGATGTTGCAAACGGTCCCCCGGGGACTCCCCAGCTCCAGGCATGGTCACTGGAGGCGTTCTGGCCGCCCATCCAGGCCATGACCCCCCCCCAGCTCAGCTGCCTCCCGCAGGGCCGAGCTCTCCTTCCCATGTCCCCACCTTCCCAGGCGCTCGGTCTGTAAAACTTCTCTTCCTTTTGAATCTCTTGCCCCAGCTGGAGACTTGGCCAACGAACTGGTCCGGCATTTCTTGATCGAGTGCACCCCGAAGGGAGTGCGGTTGAAAGGATGCCCCAACGAGCCGTATTTCGGTGAGTGGCCGAGAGCCCGTGGTCGGCGTCCTGAACCCACAAGCCCGTTCATAGTGGGAGCTGCCTCGGATCCCGCAGGCGGTGTGGCCAGTCCTTTACAGATGGGCGGGGGGTGTCTCTGCCAAGAACCAGCCGCAGTCCCCTTCCCCCGACCCTTCCCCACCTGCCACGCTCCTCAGTTATTGAGGCTTTGCCCAGAGCCCCCCAGTAACAGAGCGTGCGCGCTGCTGAAGATAGAAGGGCCCCCTTTCAGAAGGTGCAGTGTGCTAATGCCTCTTTTGTCTTTGCCCGTCCGCAGGGAGCCTGACGGACTTGGTGTGCCAGCATTCCATCACGCCCCTGGCTCTGCCCTGCAAACTGCTCATTCCAGACAGAGGTACGCTGCCGGCTGCCCCAGGGCCGCTCTGGTTGGCTGGGTGGGCTCGCCCGCCTGCACAGATGCAGTGAGAACTATCAGACCGGAAGTTCCTTCTGCTCCCACGCTGGGGGTCCGCCCTGAGTAGCCCACCCCAGTCACGTAAGAGGTGGTCCCTCTGCACACACAGCCCTCGGTCGTATCTTCACATCGTGGGCTTTGGGAACAGTTTCAGTGGAGCAGAGACCCATGGCTCAAAATTACAACATGCCTGGACTCAGGGACCTTCAGGGCCATTTACGTGTGAGTTTTATAATTCTGCACGATCACCAGCTGTTGATATTGTTGGCCAGAGGTGTGGGAAGGGCTCGGCTCTTTCCCTTGGTGTCTGTCTGAAAACACCCACAACACAGATTTAACACAAAGTGGCGTCCACTTCCCCGGACAGCCTCGAGGTCACAAATTGCATCATGGTCCAGAAAGACGATTCGTTTAAAATACAGGCAAAGCTGACTTGCTTTCTAAGATGCAGTTGTTCGTCTCCATTCACCCAGAGACGAGGAGGGTGTTTCACTGGGCTGCACCTGCCCCGGACATGGTGACGGTTTCTCCAGGCTGGGCTGTTTTCGCCTGGGGAGACCCCTCTCTCCGCGAGCTCAGTCACGGGCTTCCCCGCTGTCACGAGGGTTCTTGCCGGCGAGCCGGACCCATGTCTGTGTTTTCTTGCTCCTCCCGGCAGATCCGTTGGAGGAAATGACAGAAAGCTCTCCCCAGACCATGGCCAACTCCGCGACGGAGCTGCTGAAGCAGGGGGCAGGTGGGTCCCTGCTGCGTCCCCCAAACCTCCCGGTCCTGGGCACTGCTGGGCTCCTTTCCTCCCCGTGCATCCCGGGAGGTTTCCGTTGGGAAGCTGCACTGGGGCTGGGGGGCCCAGGGGTCGGGGCGGCAGGTCCAGGACTCCGCAGGCTGATCAGGACCAAATTCCGTGGAATCAAGGTCGAGTCCTGGGTTTTGTTCGGGGGGGTGTGGTGAGGCAGGGCGTGATGACCTGCCCCTCCAGCTGCAGGCGTGCAGATGTGCACGTGACCAGTGAGTCCACAGAGGGACTCACGCTGCCCCCAGCCCAGGCTGACCCCAGGTGGCGACTCCCCGGAGCACTGTGTTCTTAGTAACAGGCTTTATTTTTCAGCACAGGTTTAGGTTCACAGCAAACCTGGCAGGAAGGTACAGGGATTTCCCATGTGGCCCTGCCCCCACACGTGCACAGCCTTCATCCCAGTCCCTGAGCCTGCAGGGGCCCGTCATCGTCACCAGCGCCCACAGTTTACACGAGGGCTCCCTCTCGGCTGTGTAAGGACACGTGTCCAGCATTGCTGTCCCACAGAGAAGTGCCTCCGCGCTCCACCCACTCGCCCCCCTCCCTCACCCTGGCCACCCCTGGTCCTTGATGGCCCCGTGGTTTTGCCCTTTCCAGAGTGCCGCATAGTTGGAATCATACAGCACGTAGCTCTTTAGACTGGCTTTCTTCCCTGGGTCATATGCATTCAGGACCCCTCCATGTCCCTTCACGGCTCTGTGGCGTGGTTCTTTTTATCACCAAATGATATCCCATCGTCGGGACGGACCACAGTGTATTTGTCCATTCGCCCGCTGAAGGACATCTTGGTTGTGTCCACGTTTTGGCAGTTGCAAATAAAGCTGCTGTAAACAGCCACATTCAGGTTACGACGTGGACATAATTTTCATCTCCTTTGGGTAAAGACTGGGGAGCCCAAATGCTGGATCGTAGGGTAGGAGTGTGTTCATTCTGTAAGGAGGCACCAAACCGTCTTCCAAAGTGGCCACACCGTTTGCATCCCCACCGGCAGTGCTGAGTGTCCTGTGGCCCCACGTCCTCCCCAGCGTGTGGTGGCGTCTGTGTGCTGGGTCGTGGTCCCTCTTGTTGTTTTGATGGCATCTCGTTGTTTTAATTTCGCATTTCCCTGGCAACATTTGACATGAAGTGTCTTCTCAGGTGCTCATTTGCCATCTGTGTGTGTGTCTTCTTCGCTGAGATGGCTCCGAAGGCTGTTTGTCCATTTTTAAATAAGGTTGTTGTTTTCCTATTGTTGAGTTCCGAGGGCTCTTCGTATGTGCTGAATACAGTTCTCTGTGCGATTTGTCTTTTGCAAATACTTTCTCCCAGGCGGTGGCTGGTCTTCCCGTTCTCTTGACAGTGTCTCTCTTGGGGCAAAAAACGTTTTGTGGGAATGAAATCCATTTTTCAGTACTTCCCTCCATGGATCGTGGCTTTTGTACTGTATCTAAAAATCATCACCAAACCAAAGTCATCGAAATTTTCTCCTTTGTTGTCTTATAAGAGTTATAGTTTTGGGTTTTACACTTAGGTCTACGTTCTATTTTGAGTTAATTTCTGTGAAGGGTGGAAGGTCTGGGTCCAGATTCATGGTTTTGGACGTGGATGTCCGGTTGTTTGAGCCACATTTGCTGAAGAGACTGTCTTTGCTCCTCTGTCAGAGATTGGTTGGCAGTGCTTATGTAGGTCTGTTTCCGGGCTGACCGTCCTGCTCCATTGATCTGTCTGTCTGTTATTTCACGAACACCACACTGTCTTGATTGCTGTAGCTTTTGAGTAAATCCTGAAGGCGGGTAGTGTCAGTCCTCCAACCAAGGTCTTCCCCTTCAGTCCCGTGCTGGCTGCCCTGGGTCTCCTGTCTCTCCGTAGATACTTCAGAACCAGTCTGTTGACGCCCACAGAGTATTGGAATTTCAGTGACTCCACAGATCAGCTTGGGGAGAAACGACACTTTGACTCTGTTGAGTCTCCCTGTCCATGAACATGGGACATCTCTCCATTTATTTAGTTCTTTGATTCCATTAGTGGGACTTTAGCCATTTTCCTCATATAGGTCTTGTACCTATTTTAGCAGATTTACACCTACCTATTTCATTTTGAGCGAGGTGCTAATATACACGGCATTGTGGACTTTTTTTTAATTGAAGTATGCTCAGTTGCAGTGTGTCAATTTCCAGTGCACGGCATCACGTTTCAGTCATACACGTACATAAGTATATTTGTTGTCATGTTTTTGTGCATGATAGGTGTTTATAATTCCACATTCCACTGTCTTCTGCTGGTGTCCAGGAAAGGGACTGACTTGTGTGTGGTCACCTTGTACCATGTTGTGTGTGGTCACCTGCAGCCTTGTGCAGTAGCTCACTCTTCTCAGGCCAGGTCACTCCTGCAGCATTGGGTGCCCAGCTAGTGACCCCAGCTTGAGAGGGTTGTGGATGAGCCAGAGACCACAGGGCTGTTGCGGGTCTGCGGCTCTGAGGGACGGACACGGCTGGAGAGGACTAGGGGCCCCATGACCTGAGATCCCCGGTTGGAGGCCTTTCCCACAAGGTGGACATTGACTCTCAGAAGTGCTGGTGAGGGAATCCCTGTGTCTGTGGGAGGCTGGACTAGGCTGCCCCCATTCTCCACCTTTCTCTGCCTGTGGAGTTCTTCGTAGCTATGACTCCGGAAACAAAGGAATATGCAGGAAACAGGCATTTTCTTGTTGCTTCCTCTGCCCAATGTGCATCATTCTTCTGTGCCGGTTTTCTCAGCAACGCTGCTCAAGTAAAACCTCTCTGTTTTCAAAGGAGACTTTTAGTGCTGGACTCTCTGTAGACCATCCTTAAAGGATACGCTCTCCGTGGCCAGAACAAAGGTGACAGGAGTTTGCCCAAAATAGCGAACACGCTAGAACCGAGACCCCGAAAGGCAGCAGGGGTCGGTGTCAGTCCCAGTTCCGATCCAGGCCTGCCGCCCCCGCAGGACCCTTGGCCTGCAGACGTCAACATTATCGTGATAATCTCTCCCCAAGTCAGTAGCCACAAAGGCCAGATGAGCAGGTGCCGAAAAGTCCCTCGGGGACCAAAACATGGTCACATGAACCGCCGTGCCCCTGCCGCTCTGCTTTTGTGTAAAAAGGCTTCTCCTGGCCCAAGAGGAATGGCCATCCTCTCTGCAGGGCCCAGTTGAAAGGGCCAGTCCTGGGTGACAGCCCGTGGCAGCTTGGAAGCTGCGTCCCCATGGCAGAGGCCATGAGCTCGCCGCCTGCGCCTTGTTGCCGGGGGTCATCCCCACCCAGGTGCCAGGGCAAATTACGCAGCAGGTGGACAGTCGTCCGGGTCTCCTTGGCCCCAGACAGGGTGACTCTCACACTGGCCTTGGGGCAGGTGTGTCTCTGGGTCGCCACTGTCCACGCCGGTGGAATTAGGAGCAAAGGGCGTTGGCCTCGGCCGCACCTCACCCGGGCCGCGGGGATGTGCGGTTCACATGCCTCCCCTCCGTGTCTTCCAGCCTGCAACGTGTGGTACCTGAACTCCGTGGAGGTGGAGTCCCTCACCGGACACCAGGCCATTCAGAAGGCCCTGAGCATCACCCTGGTCCAGGAGCCGCCCCCCTTGTGCACGGTCGTGCACTTCAAGGTGTCGGCCCAGGGCATCATGCTGACGGACAACCAGAGGAAGTGCGTGTGCAGGGCGGCAGGGGCGGGCATGGAAGGTGTCATTTTTGCAAATGCAAACATCTTTCAAGTCGTTTCTGAGAAAGACTCAGACTGTGATAGGAGCCACTCCCCTACCCTTCAGTGTCACTGCTCCTGGCTGGAGGTCATCCCGTCCAGGCGAGCCTGTGATCTTTACGTCCACGTAACATCAGTGATTATGTAATAACATAGTAACACAAGGATGCTTGATGCTAACAGAAAGCATTCATTTCCTAGACGTGAGAGCGCGTCAGTACCGTCTGAACGCCCAGACGGCAGGCACCACCTCCGCCCCCGGGGCTTCCCTCTGAGCAGGGCTTCCGGCGGGACACCAGGGAGGGACACCGGGGAGCCTGGCCCGAGTGTGGGGGCGCGGACAGAATGGCGGCAGACGCGTTCCTCCCCTGGGCGGGGCCTCGGACCAGGGTCAGAGGCATTTCAGAGGAAGTTGCTCTTTGTTATGCAGATGGCCTCGCTGACCAGGGGGCCATGCCATCAGCCCTAAAGGTGGTGGCAGGAGCTTCATGGAGCAGTGGTGGGTTGGGGGGGCCGGCAAGGAGCACGGCTTCTTTCTTCAGAGCATCTCTGTTGCTCCCAGCTGCGTGCTCTTCCTGTGTCTCCGGCTTCCCTGTGTCCTGATAAATCTGCGGGGGCAGGCTGCGTCCACTGCACTCAGAGTCCTTCCTGTGGCTAGAGACGGGACTGAACTCACTGGCTGATATGGGCAGAGGGCCTGGGTCCCCGGTGACAGCCAGCCTCGGGGTCCCCAGATGCCTGGGCTCCGCCTGTGCCCTCCCTGACGCTGGCCCCTCCTCTCTTGCCTTCTCCTATGAGAGCACAGCCGCCAGCCTCTGGGGACACCACCATGCTGGACTGTGTCATGGAGCCTCATGACCCCAGGCCCATAGGAGCAGGGCAGGCTGTCAGGGAAATGGGGACCTGGGACCATGGACAGAGGGGTCCCCTGGGGAAACGGGGAGCCAGGACTGAGGACAGAGAGAGGGGTCCCCTGGGGGCTCCCCCGCAGCTGTGCGGGGACCCTGTTAGCAGCACGTCCCTGGGATTTCCTGAGCACAGCCCTCGACAGTTTGGCCCCTGTCCTGGGGCTGCGGCTGGCTCTTCACATGCTGTTTCACAGGCCAGCATCCAGATTGGAGACCGGGGTGTTCCCCAGGGGTGAGGGCAGGCAGTCGGGCGTCACTCCCTGTGACCTGTCCCCCACACGCTCTGCAAAGAGCCCCTCACCCAGGCCCTGCCCACTTTCCTAGAGCGCCAGCTTCAGGTCTGCTCACTTCCAGTGGGTGAAAACGCAGAATACGCTTCTGCCCCGAATCTCCTCGTGGGGGCCCCAGTGCCTCACTGTCCCCGGGACACCCAGTGACGGGCTCGCCCGCCTGTCCCCCACAGGCTCTTCTTCCAAAGGCACTACCCCGTGAGCAGCGTGATCTTCTGCGTGCTGGACCCCCAGGACAGGAAGTAAGGAGTGTGTGTGTGCCAGCCCCGTGCCGCACCCGCCGGGCCAGGGGCCTGAACCTCACTCTCCCTTGCTCTCTGACTTGCCAGGTGGATCACAGATGGCCCCTCCTCAAGGTATGTCGCCAGCGGTCTCCACAGCCTCTTAGTGGATGGTTGCCTCTGAAGCTGAATTCTTTCCCAGATGCCCAAAGAGGAAATGACCCCATAACACCAACGGGTTGGGGTCTGGCTTTAAACAGAAATGAAAGTGTTCGTAGACAGAAAGTGTCCACAAAGGGTTACCTTTTCTGCTTGCTCTTTGAGCAGTATGTACGTCCAGCCCATAAGATACAGTACAGAGAGCATGGGGCGGTTGGCACAGGATTTCCAGCCTGGCCGCGGGGCCTTGGACCCTCCAGAGCCGTCTGCATCATTCCCCCAAACATGACTGCCACGGCGTCCAACCTCGGGGGTCCCCTTCCAGGATTCCGATTTCACACTCCTCATTTGTCTGGGCATCTGATAAAGTGCCGGGCAGGTGGGGCGTGACCCCCAGCTCTGGCCAACAGGGTGGACGGCACTCCCCGCTGCGTGGACGGGGCCGCCCCAAGGGGGCCACTTGGCACCATCGGCCAGTCCCTCCCTTGGCATGGAAGCCACTCGGCTTATACAAAAAGATTCCCCATTTCCCTGAGAAGGAGGAGAAGGACTTTTGCCAAGGATTTGGATTCAGATAATGGTAGTTACTGTGTTAAGTCAGGGCTTGAGAAACCCTGTTCAGATAAAGGCTTCAATTCTAAGGAAAATAGTTCGACCGTGCCGTTCTCTCAGTGTCCTCTCCTGTGTGTAGCCTGTAATTCAGGAGCACGCGGCCTGAGAAGGGGGCCCTGCTGTGTTTTCACCCCCCATCCGCTGGCCCGGGTGTGGGAGGAGTGTGGGCATCGGGCAGAGCCCACCGGCATCCACACCATCTCAGGACCAGAGCTGGGATGTTGTCACTCACGAGGTCTGTGAGGAGAGACCAGGTGGCCCCTTAGGAAGAGCCAGGTCCTCCCCTCCAAGACTCAGGTGAGGCGCTCAGGAGCCGTGCAGCGTCTGGAGGGCTCTGGCCAGGCCTGGGGTAGCCGCTGCAGTGCAAGTCCAAACCCTGTCCCTCGGGCTCCTCCCCTGTGACACCTGGGCTCAGCCCCACCCCCACAGGGTCTGGGAGGTGGAGGGAGGCGGGGCAGGTGGCTGGCGGGCTGGCGCCTGGGATGATGCAGTGGCCGGGAGGGGGAGCAGAGGCTGGCACCCGATGGGACGAGGCCCGCTGCTCGCTGACCCGCGTTCCTTTTGCAGGGTCTTCGGTTTCATGGCCTGGAAGCAGAGCAGCACCACGGACAACGTGTGCCACCTGTTCGCGGAGCATGACCCTTAGCAGCCCGCCAGCGCCATCATCAACTTCGTGTCCAAGATCATGATCGGCTCCCCGAGGAAGATCTGAGCCTCGCACCGGAAGACCCCAGAGGGGCCGGCTGTGCCCCCGACCTCCCCAGCCCAGGAGGGAAGGGGCCCCTCCAACTTACACACCAGAACGAGCCACCCCACGGCCCAGTGGCCTTCCCAGAAAGACACGTTTCTGCCACCCAGGGCCCCAGCGGAGGAAGACGGGCGCCGGATGGGCTCCCAAAATTGCGTTCTTACATCTACGAGGGGAGGGGAGCCCAGCCCACTTGGCAGTGGCCCGAGTGGCCGCTGTGCCTCGGGGTAGCCGTCTCGGGGGGCTTCTGTCCAGCGGACACCCTGATGCCTCTGTCCTCTGGCGATCACCACGGAGAGGCTGATTGGTGGGCCTGAAAAGGGGTGCATGCCTAATGGAGGTTCGTGCAGGTCAGGCCCTCCGGATCACTGGGGCGTGAACAAGGGGTCGGCGTGATGGGCGGCGAGGCCAGGAAGTCCCTGGGTCCCCGTGGAGGGACTGCCTCTGCCTCCGCTCGCCCAGCTCTGAATGGCACGCTGGGCCATGAGGGGAACACCGTTTCCATAAAAGTTACGTTTTACTTCTGCCAAATTATTTATGGGAACAGTTTGCCAGTGCTGTGCAGTACTGGGGTCCAGTTACTGCCGCCTCCCCAGCTGGGTTCTCGGCGGAGCGTCTGCCCCGGGGCAGGTCACCGAGATTTGGAGGCTGTGGGTCCCCACTGGCGATGCTGTGGGACGTGGCTGCTGCCCGCAGCCTTTCCGAATTCCTGACCACCCGCGCGTCCTTTCTGGGGAGGACGGTTCCAAGGGGTGGGACGCGCTTAGTTGTAGCCTCAGTCCCCACGCCGCACCGTCGTCTTGGGGTGGAGACTGCCCTGAGGACACTGCCCCGGGGACCTCTCGGTTGTCTTGTCCATGCCTGTTGGCTCCTGCCCGGGTCCTGCGTTCCGGCAGGAGGATGAGACCGGACGAGTCTCGGTCCTTCCAGGGAGCTCTGACTCAGATCTGCTGCGTGTCCGCGGCCCGGATCAGGTGCGCTGTCTGCGCGGATGTGCGCACTGCAGTGCCGTGGTCCGTCCGCCCGTCGGGTGGTGGTCCAAGGTCCCGCGGATGCCACGGAGCGAGAGACGGAGCTGGGCACCACCGTCTCCTTCCCCGTCACCTGGGCGCTCGCCCCCAGGCTCTCCCTCAAACAAGGGCCTCCCGGGCGCCTCCGCATCCCCAGTCAAGCACCAGCCCTCAGGTCACCAGGAATCACCGCAGCCAGCGGTCACCGCACAGGGCTTTGGAAATGTGCTTTGTGGACTGTTTCAAAGTGGGCAGAGACAGACTCGGCCGCAGCAGAGGTGGGATGGGCCGAACCGCAGTGGGCATCGAGCGTGTGCGCCTGCACACGTGGGTGTGCGTGCCTGTGTGACTGTGTGCGCGCGAGTGTGTGAGAGCAGGCACTGAGTCCACTGTGTAGCTCCTATTAATGCACCAAACGCAAGTGCCTCATTTCTGTGCCAAATGTTTGCCTTGGTCTTCGTGGACCACCTTCCCTGCCACGTGGCTGCGTGGCCGGTAAGAAGATTGTACCGGCATCTTCGGAGGCCCGACGCCTTGGTCCTCAGCAGTGGCCTGTCTGGCATTTCCGTTTTCCATTCTCAGCAGGAATTCAGCCCAGGGGGCAGCAGTGTGCGCTGCCCCCAAGACCTGCCCCCCTCCCGAGATGCTCGAGCCCAAAGTCTGACCTAAGGGCCCCAGGCAGGTGCCTCGTCCTTCTGACGAAGCAGGAGCGGGGAGGATTGAGAAGCACGAACCCGGAGTCAGAGAGAGCTGGGCCTCCCTGGCCGAGCTTGTCCAGAGCATGCAAGCCACAGCATTTGCTTTATAGACTGACCAGCCGCTGAGACGCGTGCTCTCAGCACCCAAGGGTGTCGGAACGCTTCCCGCCAGCAAACGGCTCCCTCGGAGGTGACGGACCGAAGGGAGCCAATCCCTGGTTCCCGAGGAGCTGGTACGATAGTGTTACATATGCAGCCGCAAACTCTGCGCTCAGGCCTCGGGGAGCCCCACCCCGGGGCCCACGGGGAGGGAACGGCCCCCAGCATCCAGCCTCCAGGTGCCGGCGGGCACAGGGGCACTGTCCCGGGGTGCGCACAAGGCCCGCGCCCCGCAAGTGTCATAGCCAGGGTCCCTTAACCCACCCATTGACCTGTGCTGTGTCCCTCCAATGTTAACCTGTAATCTCCTTGAGTCACACCGCACCTGAGGGCCCCCCACCCGCGCATCCTCTGTGTCTGACCTCACCGCGCCCCCTTATCTGCCCTGCCAAGTAGTGGGTGTTTCTACTTCCGCCTTGTAAAGAGTGTACCCAGTATGTAAATGAACGTTCCACGATAACCCTCTGTATAGCGCTCTGCTCTGCTCTTTAAATATCGCTTCTATTCAGAGTGTGATAAAGTTATAAACTTGGTAAGCCTCGGGGAGGCAGGTGCTTGTTTGTGGTGTCGGATGGAAGCTTCCGGAAGGGTGTCTTGGGGTGTGGACGTGTGTGTGCACGCCTGGGTGTGCCTGCGTGTGTGTTTATTTGGGAGTTTTATTTGGGACTGTTTATGGGTCAGTAAATTCAGTTATACATTCGTGTGTGTTTTGCCTCCAGGATTATAGTCTGAGATTTCTGCCCAGCGACTTCAGAAAATTGTATTTGTAGGTTTTAAGTAGTGAATGATAGTAACTGGTTTTGATCATGGGTTCTGCTATGTTTTAGGGTTTGTTTTTTTTTTTTTTCTTTTCTTTTTTTTTTTTTTTTTGCTGCTACATTTTTCATGTTGGTATAAAGCTCGCTGTTCCAATGGCTGTGGGAGAAAGGTCCCTGCTTAGACCAGTGTCTGATGGGACTTCCCAGATGTCTGCTGAGTTTGTTGGTGACCCAGAATAGGAAAAGCCTGGTGGGTTCACCTAATCTTTCAACGGATGCTGGTGACAGTCTCAGCCAGCTCTCCTGGGTTAGCAAGGTTCACCCCACAGCGAGGCGGGGGCCCACTGTGCTGGCTTTCTGCCCGCTGGGGTCTGGAGCCGTCCTGAGCTTGACCTGCCTCCCCTGTTTGGTGAGGACACGGGACCCTGCTGCCTGCCCTCCCTCTGTGTTCTGGAGCCTGGAGCTGCTCTGTCCCCGCAGGAGGCCAGGTGACCCCTGGGCGTGCCTGGACCTGGTCTGTGAGGGTGGGCAGTCACTGGGTGGCCCAGGCCCACCTGCCTCTCCTGGTGCAAGCTCTGCCACGGAGTGGGCGCCGTCCTCACCAGGTTCGGGCTGGGGGTGACCCTTCATATGGCTTAGAGCGGGCTGCTTCTGCTCCCACTCAGGAGAGAAACTGCCTGACCCATGGCAGCCGTGGACAGATGGCAGCTGACCCCACCCGCAAACCTCAGGTCTCCACCCACACTGCATGACTGTGCTGGCATGGCCCTCTGGGCGCAGGCTCCGAGGACACTGTACTGGGGAGGGTGCCCTGCAGTGGTCCCCATGTCAATGCCAAGCATGGAAGGGAGGGCAGGTGGGGAAGGGGGGCTGAGTCTTGTCCACAGGAGGGTTCCACTGGGTCCTGGACCCTGGACCAGTGTCACAGCAGGGCTCTGGGCCTACTGTCTTTATGGGCACACTTTCAAGGACACAGTCTGGATTTGTCACAGTGGCTCCAGGCTGCACAGAGGACCATCGGAGACCCAGTGACCACGAGGCCTTGTGGAAGGACCCCTGCCTCGTGCCAGAGTGTCATGCTCCCTGTTCATCACTGAGCCATCCACCCGTGATGCCCCCGGCCCCGCCCACTCGGGTCTGGATCTCTCAGGGACGGCCGGTCGCTGGGGGGTAAACGTTGGGTTGGACCCTTTATCATGTTTTTTTTGTCTGCTAGAGGTTTGTGTGTGGTCTCGTGTCCTGGGATGAGGGGCCCATGGACCTGGGGGTCACATTTCAGAGCAGGGGCGATGGAGCTGGGCTCAGAGCTGAACCGAAGTGTCCAGGTGGACCTGGGCTTCAAGGAAGGGACATTTCATGACGTATCTGAACACACTGGAGCCTCAGGGCTATTGAACAGATAACAAGAAAAATGATTCAAGAGCAAATGTCTTTAAAGTTCCCCAGGAATCAGAGGCCACGGTCCCAGCCTGGGCAGGGGCAGCAGTTCAGGTGGGGTGGACTGTCCCTTGTGGGGATTCTGCCAACTGACCGAGCCCCTGCAGCTTGTCCCCAAGGACCTAAGACACCAGGGTGGTGCTGGGGACTGCCACTCTCTCCCCTACCGAGACCCTGTCTGCCTCTCAGGCAGCCCCACAGGGGCCAGTGGGAGACACAGCCCCAAACTGTGGAAAGACCAGGGCAGCCGACCCGTGTGGGAGCACAGCCCACGGCTGCCTGGATCCTGGGGCTACACCTGCCCAGGGCAAGCCCTGTGGACACCTGACACTTAACTGGGACCCAGAGTCTTCTAACACAACAGCCAGATCCCCAGGATACAACAGAAAAGGACCTGCTGAACCAGGAGTCAGGGAGTTCACAGCCCAAATGAGAAAAGACGGGAGCTGAGGAAGCGGGTGCTGGGATTGCGTGGCCAGGGAGGGGGGCGTTTAAAGCAACTGCAGAATCCATGCTTCAGTGAGCAAGTCTGAATGGAAAAGCAAAAACAGAACCCCAGCACAGTCACGAAGTCACGGAAAAACCGAAGTACGGAACTAAAATGCAGAAAACAAACTAAAAACCCACTGGGAACTCCGTAGCAGAGTGGAGATGCCGGATGAACAAATCCGTGACCTTGAGGACCGATGGATAAAATCCCTGATCTGAACAACAGAGGCTTAAAAAAAAGTGAGGGGACCTGGGGACAATCATGTGAGTCACTGAGTTCCAGGAGGTGGGGAGAAGGGAGGGTTGAGGAGTATCTGAAGAAATGGCCCCAAACTCTCCAAATTCAGCCAAAGACACAAACCTGTAGATTCAAGGAGCTGAGTGAACCCCAAACAGGGGAAACCACAAAATCCATGCGAGATTCACCGGAATCAAACTTCTGACAAGTAGAGATGAAGGAAGAATCTGGGAAGTAGCCAGAAAGAAGCGATGGTTTCCGTGCACTGAGTGAAGGTGGGTTTCTCACATCAAAACACAGAGGCCAGAAGGAAATGACACATTTTTCGAGGCTGAAAGTAAAAGAAATGCCAGCTGTGAGGTCTCTGTCCAGTGAAACCGCCGTCAGGAATGAAGGGGCCATAAGGGGCCATTCTCAGGTGAAGGGAACCTGCAAGAATCGTCTTCAGCTGGCCTGCTCTTAACAATCTGCCTAAAAGACGTTCTTCAAGCAGAAATGAAACGGTGACGGGGAAACCTGGAGGGTCAGGAAGGAAGGAGGAAGGAGGGGGTACAGTGGACGCTGCTTTTCCTGGCGGGGATTACAAATAAGGCATGGCTGGCGATGGCAGCAAGAATTCCAGCTCCAGCCAGCACTCAAGCCTGGGACGTCTCAAAGTGAAGGAGGCAAAGGGACCTCAGTGGAGGTGGCACCTCCACACGTCAGCCCCAGTGCTGAAACCTGCTGACAAGGACAAATGGCATTTGTGTATGTTGTGAGATTCCACTAAATGATTGAATTAGCAATTCATCCCAGCCGGCCGTTCCAGGGCCTGTGTCCTCCCGGTGGCCCTGAGAAGCCGTCCCTGTGCACTGCCCCCCAGGGAGCCATCTCCTGTGAATTGGTCCCCTCCCCCTGCACTGTGACCTCCAATGGGACAGGAAGGCTGTGGCGGAACTGATGCCCGGGTCTCCCAGGACTTGTGCGGGAGGCGGTGGGTGAGCGCTCGCGGGCAGCCCTGCCCCCTGGTGGTCAGTGTGGCTTCACCGCAGCAGGCGGAACGCCGCGGACCCGGCGGAGCGGGAAATAGAGACAGCTGCCTTCATGCTGGAGCGTGGATGCTGCAGCCCAGCTGCGTTCACCTGCAAATCTCGGCTCGCGGGCGTAGTCACCCTGTGCCTTTGACAAGCTACGCGACCAGGCCAGTCTTCTCCTTTATCAGATGGGAACACTGCTTACGTGCTGTATCTTGAGGTCCTCTGTGCTCCCAGGAGCAGGCCGTGTGCGGGGCAGACACCGTATCCTCCTGGCTCTGCGGGAGCAGCCTCTGCCCCAGGAGAGGACTGTGCCCCAGGCTCAGAGGGCTGCTGCCCCGCCCGTATTTCTACCCCCTTGGCCACCAGTGGGCTCAGTCTGCTCTGCAGGGTACCCGTGAATGTGCTGTGCACAAATGTGTATGTGTGCGTGTGTGTGTGTGTGCATCTGAGGCCTTGCACCCTCAAACCCCTGCTGGGTAGTGACTATGTGGGTCCCCAGCGACAGGCACCACGAAGTGTAAGGGCCTCCTGCTCCTCAGCGGCCCGCAGGCTCACCAGGGACCCCAGGGGTTCCCTGCTACTGGGCTGGGGTTTGGCGGGGTGTCAGGAAGTTTCGCAGAGCCCGCACCTCGCAACGACCAGGGGGCTGCAAGGTGAAGCCACATTAGCTTCGCCTTAGAGAAAGTGGGCAGTGCCTTTGCAGAAGCAGGTTGGAAACTGCAAACTCACATCAGCTCCTGGGGTAGGCACGCTGCTGCCCTGCCCGCGGGCCCGTTCCTGTGATGCCGTCGCCAAGTGGGAGCGAAAGATCGTGGAAGGAAGGCTTGAGGGAGGAACACAAAATGGGAACTGTGGTTGTGCCAGAGTGGATTTCCTTTTTTCTCCCTTGTTTCGTAATTTTCAGAATTGGCCATGATGCTAAGATCTTTTATATGAAGGGAAATGTCTGCTGGTAGGTGCCTCGCGGCCGGGTCTGCGCAGGGACCGGGTGGCCAGCAGGGGGAGCGCGCCATCCGGGACTTGTAAGGGGCGGAGGAGGTGGGGGGAGGGAATCTCTGCGCAGGAGGCGGGGCCGGGGGCGGGGGTGAATGCGGGGAGGGGCGGGGGTCCTCAGACAGCCAGGAGGGGTGACCGTGGGGTGGGCGGGGTCTGCACAGGAGGCGGGGCCTAGAGGCAAGGGCAAGGGGGACACAGCGGAGAGGGGCGGGGTCCCGGCGCAGGAAGTGGGGCCTGGAGAGGGAGTCTGCGTGTTGGACACGGGGGTCGGTGGGGGAAAACCGCGGGGAGGGCGGGGGTCCGCAGACCGCCCTTGGGGCCTGGGGGCGGGGGTCTGTGCGTGGGATGCGAGTCAGGCGCGGAGGAAGCCGCCCGGCCCTGCAGGGTCTGTTGGCCCGGGCCAGGGGCTCCCGCAGGGTCCCCAGGGCTGGGGAGGTGGGATGCGCTGGGGAGGGAGAGGTGTGTATCTGGGATAGAGGGGGCCCCAGGGGCTAGCCCGAACCCCGCGGGAACCCACCCGAGGCGGGGAGGGGGCAGGGTCCTCCGGGGGGCGTCCTCGGGCCGGACACGTGGCAGTGCTTTGCATGACCGCCCGGTAAGGATACCACCCCGCGCGGTCCTGGGGGGCGCGGACCCCTCCTGCCGGGCTCCTCCCCAGCGCTGGGAAGAAGAGGGACCGGGGTTTAAGAAGAGAACTGTGAGGGAGCGCCCTGAGCGCGGGGGCCGCATGGCTGTGACGCTGTAGGGCGCTCGCTGCGCCGGGAGACTTCCTCTTTGGCGGAGGTCGTTTGTTGGGACCCACAGCTGAGCTTTCTGGGCACAGAGGCCGGATGCGGGTTGAATGTCAAACAACCAGCAGACTTCCTGGCATTTCTGAGCATCTGGATGGAGGGGAAAAAGGAGGGGAGGGGGGAGGGGGAGGGCCCACCTGCCCTTTCAGAGCATCCAGGGTCGCAGGTTCCAGATGTCCTGAGACAGTGGCCTTTTCCACGCTAAGGACGGGCCACCATGGATTTGCAAGTTTTGTATCAGGCACCACCAAGTCCCCGAAAGGTTGAAACAAGCAGCCTTCCCACGGGTCTCAGAGCTGCGAGTCTGCGATCAGGGTGTCGGCAGGGCTGGTTTCTCCCCAGGCTTCCTCCCGAGGCTTGCGGAGGGCTGCCCTCTCTGTATGCATCTCTGCTGTCGCCCTTCTTATAAGGGTGCCAGCCCCACCCGTGCGATCTCACGTAACCTTAATCACCTCCTTAGAGGCCCTGTATCCAAGTACAGTCCCACTGGGGGCTCGGATTTCTCCCTATGAATTTAGGGGGCATCCAGCAGTGGGGTGCCTGCTGACCTGAGAAAAGCCCAGTGTCCTTGCAGTGGGAGGGAGGGGCTTCCGAGTGGAAGGAAGCTGGAGAGGTGGGACAGCCCAGAGCCCACCTGCAGAGCATGGGGACTCCCCAGGGCGTGGTACCCAATGGCTGGTAACCATCAGCCGGGGGCCCCAGGGTCTCTCTGGGGCCAGAGCACCGTGTGCACCTGCCAGGCAACGGCCAGAGGCAGCCTGTGCTGTGTCTTCACGTGGCTGCAGGAACCACCTCCTCACCATTGTCAACTGGAGCAGGGACCGTGGTTCCCCAGCAGCTTTTCAAGGACTTTGCCCAATGTCCTGAGGCCTTGTGGGAAACCAGGCCTCTCCTCCCTTCCTTTTTTGTAAACAAAGAAATTGCCAGCATGGAAACTGCATCTCCCTTGTTCTTCCTTCAAAGGGCGATGATAACCTGGGTCATCCATCATTTTTATTTCTGAAGGATGGACGTGCCTGCTCCACTGGCCCTGGAACTTTCCTCCCCCTCAGCCGTTGGCTCTGGCCTCTCCCGATGTTTATTTCAACCTCACGATTAAAGAAAAATGTTAAGTGTGCAACAGCTCTTTTCCAAATGCTGGAAAGATCTGGAACCAGGCAGTCCCTTGGGAGAAGCTTCGAAAAGGGGGAAAAAAAAACCCCACGTTTACAAATAACACACTTGGAAATAACAGATCATCTTGGTTTGGGACACATGCAACTTTCCTAGACTTTTTTTTTTTTTTTTTTTTTTTTTAACGAGGATCTTCTGAAAATCAACAGAAAGAGGTCAACCGTAATAACAATTTCAGAATAACCATTAGAAACCAAACAAAGAAAAACATCTGGAGATGATAAATAGGAAGCTGTGACAATCTGTATAAGGGTCATTTCCTAAAAGTGACTGAGCAGGTACAGAAGTGCAACCGCAGAGCTCTCTCGTGTCCTCACAGGTGCCCAATTAACAGAATTTTAGTGCAGGATTTTAGAGGGAGATTCGTTGCCTGTTATGGCTGCATCGTTTCATTAAACTGCGACAGCCCAGGAAGACCGGGTGTTCTAGCCTTGCTGATAGGGAAGTGCAGGAATTCCCCCGAATTGCAGGGTTGGTGGGTCTGAGACAGGAAGGGGGCAGGGCACAGCTATTCAAGGACCGCTACTGCAATTAACGTCAAACTGATGGAAGATTCAACCCCCAGGAGGCATTGGGGCTCAAGGTGGTGGGAGATTTGCCCTCTAGGAGACCTTGAGCTTCATTATACGCCCACTGTAATATATCAGCATGGTGAATAACACGCCCACAGGCACCATGGAGGACCCGAGGCTATCCACAGAAGGTCAAAGTGTGGGAAAAGGCCAACTTCCTGGGAATCCCAGCCCCTGCCCCAACCTAGTTACACTGGTCCTTCTACTTCTTTGCATATGAAGCCACCAAGCCCATAAAAATGGGCAACACTGCCCCTCACGGCCTCTGTCTCTGTTTGGAGACGGCCGGCACTCTGTCTATGGAGTGTGCACCTACTTTTACTCTAACCTGAGCCCCCAACCCCCACACCTCATGGCCTTTCTCTTGCCTTTCGATGTATCTCTCTGAATAAATCTACCTTTACTCAATGGTGGCTCACTCCTGAGTTCTTTCCTGCACGAAGCCAAGGACCCACACTTGGCGGGGCATGTCCCAGGGGCTCCACCGAGACCAGGGACATGGCCCCCCTCACACCCCACGTCTGTTTTTCCTGCATCAGGTCCACAGCTCTTTGGAATCCGTCTCTCTTGGCTGCCAAGCAGGTGTCTCCCAGCTGTGCTGCTCTGGCGGGCCAGGCCCTACCAAGCAGGTCACGTGCTGAGGGGGTACCTTTGGGCTCTGTGACTCATGAAAGGGGGCACTTGGGGGCTGGTGACGCTCCTCCCTGGGGACCTGGGAGGCGGGCTGTTGTGATGGGGAACATGTAAATGAGACACAGGCAAGGAGGCTGAGCCGTTTCCCACAGTCCACCACGCATCCCTCTGTCTCTTCTATCCCAGGGTATTAGCTTTTCCAGGGGAGAGGGCAAAGGAGCAGTAATTCAACCCTTCACCATCAAAGTGCCCACATGCACGTCCCCAGCCCAGCTGGGAAAGACTGCTCAGATGCCTTCAGTCTGACAAACCCAAGACAGACCCTGGTGGCCCTGTAACCAGAGCACCCCTCCGGAATTGCTGTGGGCGGGACGGCCCTCACGTGGTCAGACACCAGCATCCCCGTGGCAGCTCACTCAGGTCTCCTCCAAGCGGCCACTCCCTTGGGGAAACCTGTGTCTCAAGAAATGGCTTCGTGCTGATGGCTGTCGTGGAACCAAAGGGTGTGAGGTGCCGGGGGCAGAGCAGAGGACGCCAGGGATAGCGTGTCCTTAGGGTGTCCCCAGGTCCGTCAGCAGATGGGGGAAGGAGGGGTGGTGGGGGCACGGGGCCCTGAGCGATTTTCATTTCAGCGCTCAAGGAATGTGACCTCACAGGGTTGGGGATTTGGAGAAACACAATAACTGACGCCGGGGGGTTAGAAATAAGAAAGAAAGACGGACATCTTATCTTCTGTGTGCACAATTCTGACTCAGAAGCCTCAGCCTCATTGCGCCCCAGGGGACAATTTTTTGTGGGGAGAGAGCAGCCCTTGTAATCAAAGCCAACGGCATCAGAGCTGCAGCAAAAGCACAGGGCAGAGCACAGAAAGCTGTCTGCAACACGTCCCAGCGGGAGCTCTCCCGGGCTCCCCCCTCCGGCCTGCGGTTTTGCCCTCTTGCACCATCTGTCTCTCCGAGGCCTCTGCACCTCTCCCCAGCAACACTTACAGGCCGTTCGATCTTAGCAGCAGCCACTTTGCTTGGCCACAAATATACCTCGATGCTTTCAGAGTCCCATGAGAAAAGTGGCTGACCTGGGGGTTCCAGGGATGACTCACCCTGGGGTGTGGATAAGCACCGAGGACCAGTGAAATCACAGGGGTTGAGGAGAGCCACGGGGTGGGGGAGAAGAGGGAGGGATGGGAATGGAAGACAATGCCCACTGGTCCAGAAATACAAAACTTCTGAAAGTATGCATTAATAATGAACTTAAAATTTTTTTTTTAACTTTGGTTTTTAAATTTTTTTGAGGGGGTTGTTTTTGAGGGAGAAGTAATTAAGTTTATTTCTTTATTTTAATAGAGGCAGGGGGGATTGACCCAGGACATCATGCATGCTAGGCCTGTGCCCAACCCACCTCGAATTTCTGAAATGCCAGCATATCTCCTGGTCTCCTTAGAAAAGGCTGGAAGGGGTGACTTCCCAAACACCATGAACAGGAACGTCTCGGGATCGTCTGCTGGGGGTGACGCGTCCCGCACCCGCCCACGGAACCTGACGCCGGGCTTGGAGACTGCTGCGAATTTAGCCCGGTGCTCACAGAATTGCCATCAGACAGAGTCCGCAGAGCGTGTCCTCCGTGACCTTGCCTTTGGCAGTTGTTCTGGGCAGAGTCTTGTCCACCCCTCCTCCAAGTTCATACGTCCAAGTCGTAACCTCCTGGACCTCAGCATGTGACTGTATTTGGAGGCAGGATCCTTAAAGAGGCAACTAAGGGGAAGTGGACCCTGAATCCCACGGGACTGGTGTCCTTGTAAGCACAGGAGCTCAGGATAGAAGGAGACCCTGTGAGGACGCGGGGAGGAGTCGGCATCTGCAGCCAAGGAGAGAGGCCGCGGGAGACACCGGCCCTGCCATGCCAGCACCTCTCGGACTGCAGCCTCCCAGGCACTAAGGCACACAGCCCTCTGTGGCGTTTCTTACAGCAGCCCAGCAAACTCACACAGCAACATAAGGTTGTTAAGAGCCCTTGGCGAGAGGTCTGCTTTTGAAAGCGAGTGCCCCTAAAACCCAGTCCCTCTGCCGAGTCTATGATTAAGCCCTCTGCCCAAACCTCACACCCTTTCTTTCCCTGAACCCGTTCCCCAAAAGACTGAGGGGTATCAAAGAAAAGGGCGTGGAAACTACATACAGGGCCCTGGGACCCTGCCCTTTGATGTGAGAGGCTTCTGCTTCAGTTTTCCAGGCCCCCCCTGAGTCTCAAAAGGCTGCTCAGCAGTGAATGACTAGGAAGCGAGAAGATGCAGAAACAAGGACTATTTGTTGGGAAGGAAACTGGTAACAATCCAGACTATAAACTGGCCACACAGCCGAGTCACCAAACTCCCAGTTCCCTGAAGATACAGATAAAGGTCTGGCCCACAGCCCCAAGGTGTTTTTGCAGGAAACAGACCCCCGACCAGAGGAAAACTGCTGGCAACAGGCACGTGCAGCCCGGACCACCTGAGGCCAGAAGGCTGGCTGGTGATACTTGAGACTGGACCTCGGTGCCAACCTGAGAACTGCGCCCGAGATGATCACGCCCCCTCGGGCCCTCCTAACCCCTTCCCTGAACCCCGTCGGGAAGTCGGGGTGCCCCTCCCCGCTGGGCGTCTGCGGCACACGCTGCCTTTTCCTGCACCACAACCCGGGTCAGGAGACAGGCTTCCCTGCGCGCAGGCATGGTGATGCTTGGATGGGGCTGGGGGTGATGAGAGGTCACGGGGAATCAAGGGGATTCCTCGCCTCATGGCTGTTTATACAGGTTGGAAGAGGAGGGAGGGGACCTATTCCTGGAGCTTGGCCCCACCTGCTCTCTCTCTCTTTCACCAAATAGGATATTCTTGGTACGTCTTTTGTACCCTCAGCTCCTCGTGAGGGGCCCAGTCTAGGTCCTGACCAGGCGTCTTGAAGGTTCCAGGAAGTGGCCTCGATGTCGGTCCAGGGGCCTCTGTGTCTGACGCTCACAGGCTCAGCAAGCTCTTCAGGGCTGGGGAGGGCCTCGGGTCAATCACGTCTGCACGAGTCCTGGGGTCATCGTGGCCACAGCCTCACTCGCCCAGTTGCCCGCCCAGGACTGGATGAGAGGACACAGCTCGTGGTGAGGCCGCCCCCAGGAACCTCCTGCAGGCTCCCCGCCTCCCCTGTGGGGCCTGCCACGCCCTGCCCCCCACCCCGGGCCATGAACGTGGATGGATGGGAGTTCAGGTCTCAGCTCCTTCCTCGGGGACTCAGACCAGAGGACACCCGTGTCAGCAAGAATGCAATCTTGCTGGTTCAGGATCCCCTCTGCGTGGCCAAGATCTGGAACGTTCTGGAAAAAAGATGCCCACGCTGAGGGCTCTGGAAGGGCCAACACGAGAGGGGCCGAGTGGGGCAGGTAACTTGCAGGAGACGGTGGGGCAGGCAGGACTTTCAAGCAGGGACCTCGGATCCAAAGGGCTCAGGGTTTCTGGGCAGGCACGTTATCCAGGCAAATGCTGTGGAGGTGCTGGTGCAGGAACAGCCGAGTTTGGCATCCTCCCGGAACCCCCCTGAGAAACGCTGCCTCAGCCAGGCCACCTCCATCGTGGTCTCTTCGCCGGCGGGTTTCAAAGCTACGCTTTGCCTATTCCCAGGGGATGTAAATCTGTGACTTTAGAAGAGCACAAAGTATAAAAGACAGAGCAAATTTAAGGTGAAAAAACATAGAAAACACAAAGGCACCTCCTGCCACCGCTCGCACCCTGCCGAGGGTCCGAGTGGAGACCCAGCTGCACGGGAAAGAGGCGGACGGCTGGCCTGTGAGAATAAAGGGAAGAAATAAATGCTAAGAGAGGAACGAAAGCATTGTTGAAGTGAGAAGGCTTTAAAAATTGAGTCCCTGAAAAGAAGACTAAAACACACGATAAAAAGGAAGAAGTGTTTGAACAACAAATTAAAATAAGAATCAGCTATGCAAACAGGTCCACAGAAGAAGGAAATAGCGAAACAGAAAATGGGCCCAGGAAGACATCATGAAGGGGAACATCGACCAGGAGGCTGCGGAGAAGGGAAGACCCCCATGGGGGCTTGAAAAGGAGCTAAATGGGCAGAAAACAAGTATGAACGGAGGCGGGTGAACACGGACAGACCACGGGTCTGCGACTCTCTTCTTTCACAGTCAAAGAAAAACGGGGCAAAGAGGAAACCCAGCAGACTTGAAGGTTGGGACGGTGGGTGGTGGGAAGGCAGAAGGAGAGCCCTGAAAACCAGCATGAGCAGAGGCGTGGGATCTCCGGGACAAGGCAGGGTCACGAGGGCGTCAGCGTTTTGCAAACAGAGTAAATATATCCTCCAAGATCAGGAAACAAAAACAAACAAATTGGAAGGAAAAAAAAAAACCCCAGAGTTGAAAGCCAGCAAGTGTGGGTGGTGGGGCTGTCCTGGGCTTGTCCCTGAGCGGGGACGGCAGGGCGTGGGGCTCGGAGCAGGGCTGGACCTGCTGAACGAGGCTTGCCCGGGGCTCTCCTGGCCCCTGACACTCGGTGAGTGCCGGTGCTTGTCGGGGAGGGACATCTAGAGCAGAGGAACACTTTCCACCCTGTTGCTCTGTCCTCCGAGTCTGGGAGCAGTGACGGTGACGTCTCCGCATCAGCCTGCCCAGGCCGGCGGGCTCAGTTACTGGCTCAGGCTCCCGTCTAGGTGTTGCTGGAAAGGGCTTTCTCCACGTGATAGACATCGCCAATCAACTGAAGTTGACATAAAACAAATGACCCTTCGTAATGCGGGGGGCGGGGAGTGCTTCATCCATTCAGTTTGACAGGCAACAAGGAGAGGTGCACCCAGTGAAACTGAGGCAGCAGAGGGCGCCCCCAGAACAGGCTGAAGAGGACACGGGAGGAAACCCACAAGCTTTCCTGGGCAGCCACCGTCCCCCTCTGCCGCCCTCACTGTGGCTGCCCCGCCCCCGCTCCTTTCACCGCCCACTGAATGCAGCCGCACCCGCCTCCAGGGAGACAGCCAACAAGGAGATGTGCACCCAGTGAACCTCCAGTAGCAGATGGCGCCCTCAGGGAAGGCTGAGGGGAACAGGGCAAGAAATCCAAAGGCTTTCCTCGGCAGCCACCGCACCCCGCTTCCCCCCTCTATAGAGCCGCCCAGCCCCTGCCCCTTCCACTGCCTCCAGGGCGCACCGACTCCGCCTCTCAGGAGGAAGCCAACAATGAGATGTGCACCCAGGGATTCTGGTGTACCACAGGGTGTCCCCAGAGTAGGCTGAGGGAGACACGGGAGGAAATCCACTTGCTTGCCTGCGCAGACACCCCGCCCCCCACGGTACCGCCCTCTCTACAGCCGCCCCACCCACTCACTCGTCCCCGCCCCTTGGGGATACCTCGCTAGCATCCCGGTAGCCGGCCTACACCGGGAAGTGCACCCAGTGAACCTGGGGTAGCATAGGGCGCCCGCAGAGCAGGCTGAGGGTGACACTGGAGGAAATCCAAAGCTTAACTGCGCCGCCCCCGCCCCGCTACTGCACTCTCTGTAGCCGCCCAGCCCCCGTGCCATACACGGACCCTTGAGCACACCGAGCCCTCTTCCAGGGAGCCAGCCAACAAGGAGATATTCACCAAATGAACCTGGGGTAGCAGTGGGAGCCCCAAAGTAGGCTGAGTTGGACAAGGGAAGAAATCATCAGGGTTGCCTGGCCAGCCCCCATCCTTCGGTGCTGCCCTGTCTGCAAGCGCCACGCCCCCTCCCCAGACCCCGCCCCCTGGCAATACCGCGCCGGAATCCTGGGAGCCTGCTACACGGGGAAGTGTAGCATGTGAACCTGCAGAAGCAGGGGGCACCCGCAGATCAGGCTGAGGGGGACAAGTCTGGAAATACCCAGGCTTCCGTGCACAGCCCCCATCCATCCCTGCTGCCCTGTCTTCTACCGCCCCGACCCCTTCCCTGACCCCGCCATTGGACATACTGCACCAGCATCCCGGGAACCAGCCAACACGGGGAAGTTCGCCCAGTGAATCTGGGGTAGCAGAGGGCACCTCCAGAGCAGGCTGAGGGAGAAACGGCAGGAATCCGAATCTTACTTGCGCTGAACCCGCCCTTCGAGGCCTCACTCTCTGCAGCCCCCCACCGCAGCCGCATAGACGGACACCTGAGCCCACCGCGCCTGCCTCCAGGGAGCCAGCCAACAACGAGATGTGCACTCAGTGCACCTCAGGCAGCAGAGGGCGCCCTCAGAGCAGGCTGAAGGGGACACGGGAGGAAACCCAAAGACTTTCCTGGGCAGCCTTCGCCCCCAGCTGGCGCCCTCTCAGTAACAGCCCTGTCCAAAGCATTTCACCGCCCCCTGAGCGCAGCCGACCCTCCTGCCGGGAGCCAGCCAACAAGGAAATGTTCACAAAACGAACCTGTGGTAGCACTGGGCGCCCTAGAGCAGGCTGAGTAGGACAAGTGAAGAAACCATCAGGGTTGCCTGGGAAGCCCCTATCCTCCTGTGCTACCCTGTCTGCATCCGCCCTGCCCCCTCCCAAGAACCCGCCCCCTGGGCAAACCGTGCCAGCATGCTGGTAGCCAGCCAATACCGGGAAGTGTACACAGTGAACCTGGGGTAGCAGTGGGAGCCCCTACAGTATGCTGAGGGGGACAGTGGAAGAAATATACAGGCTTCCGTTGGCATCCCCCATCCTTCGCTGATGCCATGTCTGCAAGCGCCACGCCCCCTCACCGGACCCCGCCCCCTGGCAATACCGCGCCGGAATCCTGGGAGCCAGATACACGGGGAAGTGTAGCACGTGAACCTGCGGTAGCATGGGGCACCCGTATAGCAGTCTGAGGGGGACACGTTTGGAAATACCCGGGTTTCCGTGGGCAGCCCCCATCCATCCCTGCTGCCATGTCTACTGCCGCCTTGCCCTCTTCCCCGACCCCGCCCATTGGCCATACTGCGCCAGCATCCCAGGAGCCAGCCAACACGGGGAACTTCACCCAGTGAATCTGGGGTAGCAGAGGGCGCCTCCAGAGCAGGCTGAGGGAGACACGGCAGGAATCCGAATCTCACCTGCGCTGACCCCGCCCCTCGCTGCCGCACTCTCTGCAGCCGCCCCTCCCCAGCCCCATAGAGGGACACCTGAGTGCACCGCGCCTGCCTCCAGGGAGCCAGCTCACAAGGAGTTGTGCACCCAGTGAAGCTCAGGCAGCCGAGGGCGCCCTCAGAGCAGGCTGAAGGGGACACGGGAGAAAACCCAAAGGCTTTCCTGGGCAGCCTTCGCCCCCAGCTGTCGCCCTCTCTGTAACAGCCCCGTCCAAAGAATTTCACCGCCCCCTCAGCGCAGCCGACCCTCCTGCCGGAATCCAGCCAACAAGAGATATTCACAAACTGAAGTTGGGATAGCACTGGGTGCCCCATTGCAGACTGAGTTGCACAAGGGAAGAAACCATCAGGGTTGCCTGGGAAGCCCCCATCCTTCGGAGCTGCCCTGTCTGCTTCCGCCCTGCCCCATCCCGCGAACCCGTCCCCTTGGGCGAACCGCGCTTGTATCCTGGAAGCCAGCCAATACGGGGAATTGTACCCAGTGTACCTGGGGTAGCACTGGGCACCCCCACAGCAGGCTTAGGAGGATAGTGAAAGAAATATACAGGCTTCAGTATGCATCCCCCATCCTTCGCTAATGCCCTGTCTGCAACTTCCACGCCCTCTCCCCGGACCCCGCCCCCTGGCAATACCGCGCCGGAATCCCGGGTTCCGGCTACACGGGGAAGTGTACCACGTGAATCTGCGGTAGCAGAGGGCACCCGCAGAGCAGGCTGAGGGGGACAAGTTTGGAAATACGCAGGCTTCCGTGGGCAGCCCCCATTCATCCCTGCTGCCCTGTCTTCTGCCGCCCCGCCCCCTTCCCCGACCCGGCCCATTGGCCATACTGCTCCAGCATCCCGGGATCCAGCCAACACGGGGAAGTTCACCCAGTGAATCTGGCGTAGCAGAGGGCGCCTCCAGAGCAGGCTGACGGAGACACAGGGGGAATCCGAATCTTACTTGCGCTGAACCTGCCCATCGCTGCCGCCCTCTCTGCAGCCGCCCCTCCCCCACCCCATAGACGGACACAAGAGCGCACCCCGCCTGCCTCCAGGGAGCCAGCCAAATAGGAGATGTGCACCCAGTGAACCTTAGGTAGCAGAGAGTGCCCTCAGAGCAGGCTGAAGGGGACACGGGAGGAAACCCAAAGGCTTTCCTGGTTAGTCTTCGCCCCCAGCTGGGGCCGTCTCTGTAACAGCCCCGTCCAAAGCATGTCACCGCCCTCTGAGCGCAGCCGACCCTCCTGCCCGGAGCCAGCTAACAAGGAGATATTCACCAAATGAACCTGGGGTAGCACTGGACGTCCCAGAGCAGGCTGAGTTGGTCAAGGGAAGAAACCATCAGGGTTGCCTAGGAAGCCCGCATCCTTCGGTGCTGCCCTGTCTGCATCCGCCCTGCCCCCTCCCGCGTACCCGCCCCCTGGGCGAATCACGCTAGCATCCTGGTTACAGGTCATTATGGGGAATTGTACCCAGTGAATCGGGGGTAGCAGAGGGCGCCCGCAAAGCAGGCTGAGGGGGACAGTGGAAGAAATATACAGGCTTCCGATTGCATCCCCCATCCTTCGCTGATGCCCTGTCTGCAACCGCCCCGCGCCCTCCCCGGACCCCGCCCCCTGGCAATAAGGCGCCGTAATCCCAGGAGCCGGCTACACGGGGAAGTGTAGCACGTGAACCTGCGGTAGCAGAGGGCACCCGGAGAGCAGGCTGAGGGGGACAAATTTGTAAATACGCAGGATTCCGTGGGCAGCCCCCATCCATCCCTGCTGCCATGTCTACTGCCGCCTTGCCCCCTTCCCCGACCCCGCCCATTGGCCATACTGCACCAGCATCCCGGGAGCCAGCCAACACGGGGAACTTCACCCAGTGAATCTGGTGTAGCAGAGGGCGCCTCCAGAGCAGGCTGAGGGAGACACGGCAGGAATCCGAATCTTACCTGCGCTGACCCCGCCCCTCGCTGCCGCACTCTCTGCAGCCTCCCCGCCCTCGCTAGCGCCACCGCCCTTCAGGGCACAGCGCCCGCCTAGAGGGAGCCAGCCAGCACTTGGATGTGCAGCCAGTGAACCTGGGGTATCAGACGCAGACCCCAGGTCAGGCCAAGGGTGACATGGGAGCAAAGATTCAGGTTTAGTGGTTAGCCCCGCCTTTCCACTGCAGCCCCTGATGGAACCTCGGCAGCCTCCCATGACTTGGCTGACAAGGAGACTTCAATCCCGCAAACCCGGGGTTGCAGAGGCCGTCCCAAGGGCAGGAGAGGGGGAGATCGGAGGAAAATTGCCAACTCGCCAGTGCAGCCCCCTTAGCTGCAGTGCCTCCGCACCCTCCACCGCTATCCTCTTTGACTGAGAGCACCACGCCCGCTCCCAAGAGCAGGCTGATTAAAGGGTTTGAGTCTGGCGAACGTGGGTGAGCGGAGGTCGCCCCCAGGCCAGTCCGTTGAGGACATGGGAGAAAAACCTCTGGCTCTCAAGGGGCACCCCAGTCCCCTCACGCTGTCCCTGACACCGTCCCCTGGCGGCACTCCGCCTCTATTGTGTCTGTCTGTCTGTCTGTCTGCCTGCTTGCCTGACAGTCTATCTATCTATTATAGGAGGGGAGAGGATAGTCTTTGTCTGCGTGTTTCTGTGTGTCTATCTAATGGACGAGGAGGAGTCTAGAATGTCGGTCTATCTCTCTGCCTACCTATATCTCTGTCAATCTATCTATGCAAAGAAGGAGGCAGAGGAGGCAAGTGTGTTTCTCTATCTGCATAACTGAGGAGGAGAAGGAGGGTAGTGTGTGTGTGTGTGTATGTATGTGTGTGTGTGTGTGTGTGTGTGTGTGTCTGTCCATGACTATACTTTCTATCTAATGGAGGAGGAGGTGGAGGAAGCTAGCGTGACTTTCTGTCTGTCTGTCTGCAGATGCATCTAATGAAGTAGGAGGACGCTAGTGAGTTCGTCTGTCTGTCTATTGGAGGAGTTGAGTGTGTCTGTCTCTCAGTCTGTCTAATTGTTTCTTTATCTACTAGAGGAGGAGGCTAGTGTGCCTATCTATTTAAGCTATTGTAGTAGGAGGTGGAGGGTAGTCTGTCTGTCGCTATTATCTATCTACCTATCTACCTACCTATCAAGTGGAGGCATACGAGCAGGGTAGTGTGTCTTTTCATCTATCTGTGTGTTGGAGGAGGAAGTTAGCGTGTCTATCTACTTACCTACCTTATTGAGGAGGAACAGGAGGCTGGTGTGTGTGTGTATCTGTCTGACAATCTATCTAATGGAGGAGGAGATCAGTGTGTCGATCTACCCACCTAATTGAGGAGTAGAAAGAGGCTTCTCTGTGTGAGTGTGTGTGTGTGTGTTTGTGTGTGTGAGTCTGTCTTTCTATCTATGTATGGGTGTACCTACATAATATAGGAGGGCGAGGAGTTTAGTATAACTATTTGTTAATAAACGAATGAAGAGACTAGTGTGTCTGCCTCTCTATTTATATGTGTGTCTCTCTGTGTATTGGAGGAAGCCTCCCAGGACTCGACTGACCTGAAGGGATGTCAAATGCCACCCTGAAGCAGTAGAAGGACCCCAGAGAGCAGGCTGAGGGGGACTCGGGAGGAAATCCTCAGGTTTTCCTGGGAGGCCCAGTCCTTCGCTGCTGCCCGGTCTGCAGCTGTCCTGCCCCCTGGGCATAGCACGCCATCATCCCTGGAGCAGGCAACCACAGGGAAGGGCACCCAGTGAACCTGGGGTAGCAGATGGCGCCCGCAGAGAAGGCTGAGGGGAACAGGGGAAGAAATTCAAAGTCTTTCCTGGGCAGCCACCGCACCCCGCTGCCACCCTCCGTGTAGCCGTCCAGCCCCTGCCCCTTCCACTGCCTCGAGGGCGCACCGAGCCCACCTCTAGGGAGGAAGACAACAAGCAGATGTGCACCCAGTGAATCTGGTGTAGCAGAGGGCGTCCCCAGAGAAGGCTGAGGGGGACATGGGAGGAAATCCACAGGCTTGCCTGCGCAGACCTCCCCCCCCCACCGCCCTCTCTGCAACCGCCCCACCCACTCCCCCGCTCCCTGGGCATAACTCGCTAGCATCCTGGGAGACTGCCAACATCGGGAAGTGCACCCAGTGAACCTGGGGTAGCAGAGGGCGCCGCCAGACCAGGCTGAGGGTGACAGTGGAGGAAATCCAAAGCTTACCTGTGCAGCCTCCGTCCCCCGCTGCCGCACTCTCTATAGCCGCCCCGCCCCCGCGCCATAGAAGGACCCTGAGCGCACCGCGCCTTCCTCTGGGGAGCCAGCCATCAAGGAGATGTGCACCCACTGAACCTCAGGCTGCATATGGCGCCCACAGAGCAGGCTGAAGGGGAAACGGGAGGAAACCCACAGGCTTTCCTGGGCAGCCTTGGCCCCCAGCTGGCGCCCTCTCTCTAACAGCCCCGTCCCAAGCATTTCACCGCCCACTGAGCGCAACCGCACCCGCTTACAGGGAGCCAGCCAACAAGGAGATGTTCACCAAGTGAACCTGGGGTAGCAGTGGGCGCCCCAGAGCAGGCTGACGTGCACAAGGCTAGAAACCCACAGGCATGCCTGGGCTGCCCCTATCCATCGCTGCTGCCCTGTCTGCAGACGCCCCGCCCCCTCCCCCGACCCCGCCCCCTGGCCTTACCGCGCCAGTATCCTAGGAGCCAGCCAACACGGGGAATTGCACCCAGTGAAGCTGGGGTAGCAGAGGGCGCCCCCGGAACAGGCTGAGGGGGACAGTGGAAGAAATGCACAGGCTTCCGTGGGCAGCCCCCATCCTTTGCTGCTGCCCTGTCTGCAGACGCCCCGCCCCCTCCCCGACCCCGCCCCCTGTGAATACCACGCCGGCATCTCAGGAGCCGGCCAACACGGTGAAGGGCACCCCGTGAACCTGGGGTAGAAGAGGGCGCCCATGGAGCAGACTGAGGGGAACACAGGAGGAATCCAAAGCTTACCTGCGCAGCCCCCCCCTCGCTGCCTCATTCTCTGCAGACACCCCGCCTCCGCCCCACAGAAGGACCCCTGAGCGCACCGTGCCCGCCTCCAGGGAGCCAGAAAATAAGGTGATGTGCACCCACTGAACTTCAGGCAGCAGAGGGCGCTCTCAGTGCAGGTTGAAGGGGACACGGGAGGAAACCCACAGGATTCCCTGGGCAGTCCCGCCCCCCGATGCCGCACTCTCTGCAGCCTCCCCGCCTTCGCTAACGCCACCGCCCTTGAGGGCACAGCGCCCGCCTAGAGGGAGCCAGCCAGCACTTGGATGTGCAGAAGGTGGACCTGGGGTATCAAACGCAGAACCCAGGTCAGGCCAAGGGGGACATGGGAGCAAAGATTCAGGTTTAGTGGGGAGCCCCGCCTTTCCACTGCAGCCCCTGACAGAAACTCTGAACCACGAAACCATCACGACACTCTTACTCTCTATGCTTATTCCTGAAAAAGTGAGCTCTCTACTGGAGTAAAGATGGTTCCCGTCAGAGATGTATGGCTCCCTGTCCCAAGGTCCAGAAGAAGAGAAAAGGAAAGATTCCTGGTTCCGACGGTTCCATTTTGTCACCTTAGAGATCTAGTTCTCCGTGTGGCTGTGGTGGAATCTGCAATATCTTGCCTCAGAGTTCCCTTTTTTTGGCTTACTAGGGGAGCCGCATTAGCTGAGGTCGCCGCACTCTGGCTCTTGTCAGGATCCCGGTGCTGAGGCAGCCCCTTCCCCCCACCCCCACTCCTTGTTATTTTGATCGTGCAAACTGGGTGCCAGCTGCGTGAACCGTGCACCTGGCGGCCAGGATTGCCCCGCCCCCACGCGATGTGTCCCCAGTCCCTCGGCGTCCCTCACTGCTACCAGCTAGCTCCAGGAAGGGTGCGAGCTGGCTTCCACTGCCGTCCTTCCTCCTTCCTGTCCAGGCGGGCCCTCCTTTGACGCTAGTGGGCCCGAAACCTTCTCTCCTGCGCTGCATACAATGAAGAAATTCCTCAGCGTTTCCAGCCGCTAGAGGGCGCTCTTCTCCTCTCTTTGGTCCCCTTCAGCGCTTACAGTGGAAATGTAGGAGGTGGGAAGGGCTTGGGGGTTCTCCGTATCTAGGGGCTCCGGATCCAGCAGATTCAACTAACTGTGGGTTGAAAATAATCGGGAAAAAAACAAAAAGTTTCAGAAAGCGACACTTGAATTTGCCACACACCGGCAACTGCTTACATAGCATTCACGTTGCCTTCCATACCACGCGTCATCTAGAGATGACTTAAAATACACAG